>NC_029777.3:2843609-2864472 GCF_000817695.3 Arachis duranensis
TAAATTCTATTAAAAAATTATTGTATCAATTTTAAAGTTCGTAACCGTGTATCGCAACTATCGTAAACCACAATCTTATTTATTAGCACCGCAACCTCTCTTCTCTTTTCAAAACTTTTAAAATTTAAATTTTAAATTTTAAATAAAAAATAATAATTTCAAGATCTTATAATTTGGCTATATTAAAAAATAAATTTAAATTAATACCATACAAATTATAATTATTTTATAATAAATTAAATAAAAATTAAAATTAAAATAATACGATCTAAATTGTAACAAATTATTTGATCAAAATCAAAATCAAAATTATTTTTTGCTATTTATTTAAATAAAAAAGTCATTGTGGGCTAACCTAATTACCTAAGAGCTATGGGGTTATAGAAGCTATAATAAGAGCATGAGACCGAAGCAGAGTGTCCTTGAATTTGTTGAAGGACACACACACATATATATATGTTATGCACTTAATTATGACTAATTATCTGATTAAGTGAAAGGTTAAAGATTTGAAGCGGGATTAAGCATGCGAATTCATGGGATGGCGCATTGCAAATAGCACTGAGTAATTTTGCATTTGTATGGTAAAATCTAACACAAAAAAACAAAACAAAACAAAACAAAAGCAAAGGGTCCACAAATTGATACGAGGACTTTACAGATACATAATGATATCATAAAAAAATCTAAGTGAACTTGTGGTCCATCTTTCCTTTCACCTCATCTAATACCTTGGATTCATACATTCCTTGGATTATTATTTTTCAGGACACACATTAGGTATTGCCTAGAAAATTCACTTCTTGGTATCAATTCCATGACATACTAGTCTAGAAGTGGTTCGTTTAAAAGTAAAAGCATATTCAACAATAAAAAACATGGTCAAAAATTATTATTTTGGGAAAATGTAAGTATGTAACTGTAACTATGACTGTGTGCGACTCCCTTTCACATACTTTAACATCTTCCAACATTATTAAGGGATGCTGTGACAAGTTCATAACATTCTTAATAGGGTATGCTAGCTAAATACATAGACTACATTTTTCATTGGGAGAGATTTTGCGCCCTTATGCGTAGACCTTGAACGAGGTTTCTTTTTTCTGTCTTCCAATAAAAAACACTGCCATGTGCTTCGATCCTTCCCTTTGCTCACCATCACAACTTGCTTGGTTCATCAAGTACCACATAATCAATCACCAACTGTGTAAGTGTGTTATTTAAAGCTCACCTAGGAACACGTGAAATCAAAAAAAGAGAACACATACTTATTTGTTATTGGACCAGCTTCTGTGTTTGCTTTCCCCTAAAATTGAGCGTGGTCTAAAAGCCTTGTTTTTAAAGTCGGCAATTAATAAGGTGTCCGTTGCCCCTTTTTTTTTTTGGCTATAAGTAATGGATAATTAAAGTTGTTATACAATTTGTTTCTTTTTGTTTTAGACTTTTAGCAAACCAAGTATTACTGAGTAACTAGGTTGCCAATGGTAAAAGTAAGGGATGTGAAACGTGAATTGAAGAATGCTTATGGCTACTTGAAGAATGCTTATGGCTACTTCCTTTGATTAACCAGGAATTAATGTAGTTACCGCTGCAACATATAAAAAAGCCATCTACATGAAACTTCCACTGTGTTCTGAGCAATGTCTAAGCGTTACTTCTGAAGATGGTTTTTAAATGGAGTAGCACATGCCATGGTTCACAATTACTCAGGTTTTCAGTTTACAACAATAGGGTAATGCAGATACAATCTTAAACTTCTGTCCAAAAAGAAAAAGATACAACCTTAAACTACTAACTCTATACATAACCTAAGTTGACTACCTTGGACAATATGTAACATGAAAAAAACTATAACCAATACTGTTTAAAGTGATGCCCCAGTTGACATTGGTAATGAACCATCTCCTACATCTTGGATCAGTGCCATCACTGCACCACTCTCCACTGATAACAGAATATTAAATAAAAATGAAGAGTTTCATATATAATGTACCGTGCTAATAAATTACAAGGTCCTAATGTATAAACTTGAGCTTGAAGGCAATCAGACTCAGACCTGCAATCACAGAAGGAAAAATATATTTCAACTCTATAATTAGTTTTTCGGAGTTTCTTTAGCAGAAAACAAAAAAGTAACAAGACAGATATAAAAAGCAAGCTACAGTTCAATCTCATTAGTTTCACTAAATTCAGTCGTAATTGCCACAATATTATCCCCATTGGTTTAACACTAACGTAGTTTAAATCATTTTTATCTTATTATTATGCAACAATTCAAGAGAAGGAAGTGTTGCAGGACTCAACAAATTAACTCATCATTCATTCGTGTGCTAAAGTTTTCCACCTGAACTCAACTAGATGAAACCATACAGTTTATGCTTTACACCCAGATGCTTAGTTGAGCACAGAATGATAAGACAATACCTGAAGAATAACAAATCAAATGCTTTTCTCTGTAAGACCATTCAATTTGGTAGAGCTTTCTTCTCGCCAGATTGCTTTCACTTCATCTGTTCGGAACCGCTGGGTGAACGTAGAGTCCTCTAGTGGTGTCGACGCACCATAAGCAAATTCAAGGAGACCAGTATAAGCTATCATTGCACCATTGTCGATGCAATATCTGTCATTAGTGGCAAACAGCCTCCCACCCCGTTCAGAGCACATTGTTCTCATCATCTCCTACAAACGCTCGTTGCAGCCCACACCACCAACTATAAGGACATCTTTCGAGTCACAATGAGCCATAGCCCGCTCTGTTATCTCCACAAGCATAGCAAACAGAGTCTCCTGCAATGTTAACATTCTTAGAAATCCAAACTCGCAAATTCATAATTTTATAAAGATAACAGCTTAACAAAGAGAAAGGGAGCAGCAAAAAAATATACCTGCAGAGAGTAGCACAAGTCTGCAGGTGTGCACTCGTTATTCTTCAGCTTTTCAAATGCAGTCGCTTCGATGTAACTAAGTATTCCACTGAAAGATACATCCATTCCTTTGACAACATAAGGAATGTCTATAAATTTCTCTCCTTTCTTAGCAAGCTGAAAGGCAAGAAAACCATATAAAGCAAGTTGAACAGATTGAACCATAAGAACACTAAACCCTAAATCCTAAATTCTAAACCATGAGATCACAATCCAGTTAAGCACAACTATAATACTACATTTGTACTCCTCTATGCATATTGTATACTTATCTGGATCAAAGATTGCTACATTAAATTTCTTAAATGTGTGACTAATTGATTCATAAAATTTCCATGTTTACATAAGCCTTTCAGTAAAAATTGCTACTTTCAACTAACAAAATGATTAAGGAAAATTGCCAACAATGAATTCATAAAAAACCTGCTCAATGTTGTAACCAGGACTGGGATCATTGGAAAGCGTCAAAACCCTAGCGAAGCGATCCAAGCAGTTACCAATAGCAATATCAATGGTCTCACCAAAGATTCTGTAACGACCCTCACTGTATGCAATGACCTGAGTGTTACCGCCACTAACATAAAGCACAACAGGATCAACGGCACCGGTGACAACCCTACCCATCTCAATATGAGCGACACAGTGGTTGACAGCACCAATGGGCTTCTTCCAAAGCTGAGAGAGGATGCGAACGACGACAGCAGAGACTTGAAGGGGAGCACCCATTCCAGGGCCCTTGGTGTAGCAGATGCAGTCGATGTCATTGGGAGTGACGTTGGCGGTTTCCAAAGCGGATCTGACGAGTGGAAGAACGTGGTGAAGGTGGTGCTGAGTGGTTTCTCTTGGGAGAAAGCCTTGACCAGGAGGGGTTATGTATGTGTGGCGTGGGTTGGAGAGGATGGTGCCGTCAAGTGTGACAACACCGACTCCGATTTTGTTGGCTGAACCCTCGAATCCCAACGCCATCATTCTCTTCTTTTCACTTCCTTGAGTTCCTTCCATTCCCATTTCCGCCGCCACCACTCAGGGAGGCAAGTAATCACTAGCCAGGATAACAAACTGCCTCATCTTCCCATGTTTCTGGAATTGAAATGTACTGGACGAGTGGAGGCTTTCTTTTTTTTCCTTTTTCTGTTTTTCATTTTTTTTTGTCATTTGTTTTTGTTCATTTAGGGTTTAACTTTTTTGGATTTAGGACCCTTTTGGTGTAGTTGGGCTAGAATTGAACAAAAAGAAACTGAAACAAGTATTGACAAAAATAAAGAAAGAAAAAAAACAAAATACACATTTTCACCATTAAATATATATCTTTTTATGCAATAACTTATTAGTCGAACTCATAAATTCGAGTTAGTCTTTGATCTGTCGAGTTAAAAATTCTATAGAAAAAAAATAATTCTATGAATCAATTTAATAGTTAATTCACTAGTCTGTTTAAACAAGTATCCTGAGAAATAAAAAAATATATATACAATTCTATGTCTCATATTTTATAATAAACATTATTTTGATATAAATATTTTGTTAGGTGAAAACTCAGATGCATTCGACTTTACGTGAAGTTAATAGTTGAGAATCGTAAGATGAAAATTTAGTCAAATCAGTCAAATCATCTAACGGCTCTCACTTTTATTAACAATCAGCACAATTTTTTGTTGTTTTGTTATTACAAATAATTTAAATACATAATTATTGATAACAACTATATTTTTATATTAATATTAGAAATATTTGTTGTATGAATAATGATATTGTTAAATATAAGCCTAACATTTTAAAAAAGTAAAATATAAACAAAATAAAAATATGTGAGTTTTAAACTTTTAATTATCTTTAATTATCTTTTCAATTTTTGAATAAAATTTTAAATTTTTATCTATTTTAAGTTTTCAAAAAATAATATATTCTAAATTCTAAATTTTTATTAATTTAAATATTAAAAAATAATTAAAAAAATGAATTAAAACTTTCCGTCAGTTATTCTAAACAAAACTTTTTCATATCTAAATTTTTCACCCATGCAAGTACCTTTTTAGAATTTTATAAGTTGAGAAAACTAGCAAAATGGTGTTCAAAAATTTATATCGCTAGTAAAAACTCCAAAAGATAATAACCACAAATAAATGCGACAAAAAAATTAGATATTAAATATATATTCTAAAAAAAATATTTTAAATATCATATTTTGATATAATTTTTTACAAATATTATTAAAAAAAAGATCTTTACATTTTTTTAATTTGACAATTTTATGTCAAGTAAATGTTTTTAAAACAAATTTTATTATGAGTGATAATTTTTTTTGAAAAATAAAATGAAAAATCTAGAGATCAATTTTTTTGTTCGAATTTTTTCGATATATTTTTTAAATATTTGTTCAAATATTGTCACAAAAATTCAGATCAAATAAATAAATCATTTGTTAAATACGAAAATTTTGTCAGTTATAAAAGATATAATATTTATTAGTTATTTTTGTCACATTTTTAAATTATTCAAAACTATTTTATCGATACCATTTTTTAAAGACTTTTTTTTTTGTCAACATCTGATTCTTTTGAATATCAAATTGAAAGTTAATTTTTTATAAAATCTTATCAATTTAATACTTGCAAGTCTAGAGTGTTTAGTCTACACTCTACAGTCCTTTGCTCTCCATTCCCACACAAACTTCTGTAACACACTCCCTTCTTCTCATCTAAAAATATAATTGAATAAAATTAACTCAATTTTAAAAATAATTCAAGAACTGAGGTTAATATCTCACATTTATAA
This sequence comes from Arachis duranensis, assembly GCF_000817695.3. Classification (NCBI taxonomy): domain Eukaryota; kingdom Viridiplantae; phylum Streptophyta; class Magnoliopsida; order Fabales; family Fabaceae; genus Arachis; species Arachis duranensis. Next base: position 2,849,309 of record NC_029777.3, read on the forward strand.
ATTTTATAAAGACTTTATCATTGATAAATAGCAAAATTTGTAATACAGCATGAACGGTTGATGATTTAGGATTCAAGCAATCACTATTTCTAAATAATTGCAGATAGTATTGTTCTTAATACTCTGTACTACCATACTACTATTCATGAATTAGGTATGGAAAATGTTGCAATGTGCAGGTGTTGTGGGCACAAGCGTCAGCTCTTAAACTTAATTGATGAAGGTCCAACCCTTACCAGTGCATTAAATGTTGACTTTATAAAGCCGGAAAGATAAAAGCATTCTCTAATACAGCAAAAAGCAACAATCAGCATTGGCTTAATTTTTTTATTTATAAAATGTTTTTATACTAATTTCGATCTCTATAAAATGTTTCTTGTAATTTTGGTGTAAAATCTAAAGAAAAAAAAATCTTAAACGATATCTGAATATTATCTCAAAAGAAAACAAAATTTTTAACAATAAATATCTTTAATTTTTCTCTTAGTGTTTGTTTGAGTATTATTAAGTTGATAAAAAAAATTAATGAAAAAATATTTTTTTTAGCGTGTTTGGTAAATTTCTAGTGATAAAAGTAAAAGCATTGGAAAAATAAAAAATATTTTTTAAAAAAAATTATAATTTACATCTTTTTTTAAAAGATCTTTTAAAAAAAGATGTTTTTTACGTAATAAATAAACAAAAGAATAATTTTATATGATTATACCCAAACATAATTGATAAATAAAAAAATCCTTTTGTATAAGATATTCAAACATAAAATTACTTTTACTTTTTTATAAGATCTTTAAAAAAAATAACTTAAAAAAGATCTTTTCTTAAAAGCTCACCCAAACAAGCTCTTAATCTTTACACCCTCCGTTAATATTTTCTCTTTGTATTAATGAAATAAATCTACATGACATGTTAAACTATTAATTTATCTATTAAAAACCAACTAGGATTGACAACTTCTTTTTTATTGGGAGTCTTATTGTCTTTTAGGAAGTAATTGTCAACATCGTAAAATTAAAAAATATTAATAATTTTTAAATATTTTTATTTATAAAAATTAAATGGAGAATATATTAGTAATTAACATCAGAAATCATTGATAGAGAGATTAATCAATCTCTCGAAGTTAAATATCAAAGACCAAAAAGGATATTTTATTAGAGGCCTGTTACACATACAAGTCTTTTTTATTTACAAGTCTTACAAGTTGGCACAAGGCCAACAAAACACACGCGCATTACTCCCACATTCAAGAGTAAATATATGCACGTTATTCAATCATTTCCTGTTTCCAAAGTGCGCTACTCACCATGCATTATGAACGACTCTTCTTCTTCTTCCTTCATGAAATTTGTTTGATCTCCTTCGTGCATTCTCTTTTCGCCTTTTCATTCGTTGTTTTACCTGCATTTATCATTGGTATTCTTACTTCATTTTTTTTCGATTTTCATGGTTTCTGAAATCAAACTTTGAAATCGTTTTGAAGATAATGGAACTTCAGAAATACACCCAAACGATTACAGAAATACACCCAAACGATTACAGAAATACACCCAAAGAATTTAAGAAATACACCAAAATTCGTTGAAGTACACCTTATGCATAATTCAAAACTCTTTCTCTTTCTCCTCCTCATCTTCTGCTGCTTCTTCTTCTTTATTTTCTTATTTCATATTCTCATAATTCTTTTTGGAGAAAAAAATCAAACAGAAGAAAAATATATATAATGTTACAAAATCAAAAGAAGAACGAGGAGAAACACGACGATGAAGATGGAACACTTCAAAAATGATTTCAGAATTTGATGTCAAAAAACAATGGAAATCGAGAATAACGAAGAAAGAAAACAGAGAGAAAAGCACGTAAATAAATAAAGAGAAAGAGAAGGCAATAAATTCGAAAAAGAAAACGAAATTCTTTCAAAGATTAAAAATCTATTAGAGACGTGTTTGAGCGTAATATCAATTAGAGGACTTGTAAGATTTGTATAGCAAAATCACTTGTATATAGAGATTAATCCATTTTGTTATTGAAAATTTCGTAGACTTTCAAAAAAAAATTATCAAGAGACCGGAATGGATATTTATCCAAATCTAAAAATTCTGGGTTTATTAAATGCTAAAGTTATAGAAAAGTATGGTGTTTTAATAATTTTTAATTATTGATCTTAATTTATATATTATATATTTTTTATAATTAAAATTAACAGTTAAAAATTACTAAAATATTGGTATACTGATACACTTAAAAATTTTCCAAAGTTATATGCTAAAATACTACTGTATCAAATCGTATTACATTGACATTTAACCTATTGCATCAATACTTAATAATAGGTAAATTTTATTGGATCACAATAAAAAAAAATTCGAAGACCAAAATTTAAAAACAAATGTTTTATAAGAAGCGCTTTTTATTTTTAATATAATTATTAAATACGTGTAATACGAAAAAATGAAGTTTGAGTATGTTATGCACAGATATAAAACTAATAACAGTTTAACATTTTATGGAAGGAAGAGAGTGTGGAAGAGAAGTCAAGAACTGTTTGATTAGTGATCAACGGCTGAAAGCTGAGAGCTATTAAAAATTTTGGTAGTACCAATTTAATGAGAGAGCTATATTACATCAAATGAGAGAGAAAGAAAAGTTGAGAATCATTAGATCATAAATCAACGGTTAGAATTCTTGATGAAATCGGTATTTTCATTTTGATAGAAAAAATCACTTACTCTTTCTCAAATCGTTAGTCACATTTTATAATATTTTTTGTTCCTTTTTCAAATCCTAAGTAACGATTTGTTCTGACACCGATTCAACTCATATCGACGCATTATACCAAATTTTCATAATAATCTCATATTACACCGTTCACTTTACAATATAAAAAAATAGCCTTGTAAGAACCAATTTTTTTTTTCAAGCTTTGAGCATTTCGAAATTTTAATATGATGTGACATATTTATGAATTGTATATACATGCATAGGGGTAAGACCCAGAAAAGTTACTTTCACCAGCAGTCGGTAAGTCCAACTCCAACTCCATCATCACCCATCACAATCCAAAGTGAGTGAAGCCATTTGAATATTCTGCACTTGCTCCTCCTTGGCTACCTCATATACTTATTTCAATGTTGAAAATGAAGTTTATTTATTTTAATCTTTATTTGTCACAATCTCCACCAAGGAAAACCCACTTTTACATTTGTTAAAGAATAAAGTAGCCCTGGACCACACTTCTCCACCAACCTACACGGAGTAGTTATAATTTTTTCCAACCTTTATTGAAATTTTGACAAAAAAAATAAAATAAAAATAGTGTTGTACGGACGACACAAACATCTCAGATATCAGACTCTGAAAAATCAAAATCACACATGCACAACAAAGAATGCAATCTTAGCATAACAATTTCATTGGCTCATCAGTAAGTCAAAGCCTAACGTGTGTTAAAAGATGCTGGAAAAAGGATCCGTGAAGTCCACTCAAAAGCATAGTATCCTTATATCTAAGCAATATGTTATTATTCTTATTAGAGCAACTGCATAAGTAGAGAGAGAACACAATGTGGTGAAAAATAAATATATAACTGTGGTATTCTGAAATGCAACTAATAGTATCCAGTATCCACAAATAAGCATCTTTATCAGCACTTACATTTTGTATGAACTGTTGTTAAAGAACCAAAATCAGATTAAATTTTGTCCTAAAGAACAATAGAAGAAAATGGGCAGAAGCCTTAAAATCAGGTGCCAGTAGCAGCTGTTGATTATTATTGTATGGAGAAGCTATGGAGCAATTTCAAGCCTAGGCTCAAAGGAAAAACCTGTGAAAAGCTGAAGTGGGAACCTTTTTATCACAGGGCACTTCTGTGCCCATTTCCATTGTTTATTGCTCATGTCATATATAAGCAGCACAGGAGATCCATAACTTTGAATATATATGAGATCATCTGCGCCACTGCTGGCAAAAACATCATCAAGCTCTCCAAAGCCTTGGAAGAATTTGTGAGGCACTCGTGCAATATCTTCCCACTTCTTATCGTTTAGAACCCAGATTCCAATTCCTTTGATTATGTCAGGTCTATCTGGTTTACCAATACCTCCCACCATTACAAGCTTTTCCTTTAGATTCATCAAACGGCCACATGTCAGAGAACAAGGTACTGGAATAAAGTTCCTTGTTAAGCTACCTTGAGAAGAATGGTTGGAGATGTTATATCCAATTAGGGAATGGCGATTTGCAGGTAGACCTGCCCCTGTTGAGTAAACCAAAAAGTATAGCACCCCATTACATATTACACTCTCGTCACCACCTCTCCACCCTAACAAAACTTCGGTGAAAGGTGTTATCCAAGTCACTTCTTCAGAATTGTATATATGAATTGAGATATCCCACTGGAAAAAGTTCTCAGGGACTTGCTTGGATTTTACAATTGCCACTGTATAACACTGAGATTCCCTACTAACTGAGATTGCTAGTGCACTGTAATCAGAAAATTTTAAACCCGGAGGGTCCTCCAGCTTCTTGAACCTTTTGGTAATAGGGTTGCATACACACAATTCACTTCGGCTGTCATTGTCCATGAAGCAAACCATACCACATGATGAAGCAATGAACCAATTTGAAGTGCCAATGCAGGGAAGTTCAATGCCATACCATTTCCGTAGGATGGGATCATATGCATGACCGATTGGTTCATCAGAGCTTGTAAACATGAAGTACCAAGGTTTTTGATGTAGAACATGAGAAAGGTTCCATAAAAACCTCTTTGAAGTGACAATATCATGCCATCTTTTACATACAGAACCAGCTCTGAAAATGCTTGCAACAGGAAGGTAGGCTAGGATCCGCTCCAACAAGTCATCCGGCAAAATAAGATCCACAGAGACAACACTTGTTTGTTTCTCACCATCTTCACCAGGCTCTAAAGATGAGCCAAACTCCCCAATATCCCTTCCTGTGTCATCATCATAGTGACTGATCCATGAAGTTTCTCCAGCCATAGAAGTTCAAATGAAAGACCTAATGGGTGTGTTCGGGGAAAAAAGCTTATTATTTAAACATCTTAACATCAAATAAGAAAGATCCTCTAGATTTTATCATCTTTTACTAGATAGTCTAGACTAGATGATTCAGATATAATATCCTATCTTCAAATTAAAAGAGGTAATACAGAACAAAGAATTAGGATTTTTCGTTCAAACTAAAAGCAATTTCTAAACATCTGCATGACACATTCATGTTAGTTGCAAACCACAAACACTAGTTGCAGGTTGCCACGTTAAGCAAATCAAAACAGTAAATAGAACCACACAACACAGAACATGAAACTCTTGGTACCAAATACATGCTATTATATTCAGCTCATCCCAACAGTAGATTATGCTGCAAACATACATAATAGATAATTCATCCTTTTAGATTTTCTATGACATTTGATATCAAACTAAAATAACTACGATTCATAAATGGACAAAATTATATCAAATAGACAAAAACAACGGCATTTCCAAGCAATGAAGAAGGGGAAAAAAAAAGAAAAAACCTTCAAGCACCTCAGATACAGAACAAGCATTGTGACATGTTGATTTGCTCCTTATTGGTCACAGGCATTTCATCTGATAGAGAAAATGTGCCAAAGGCATCACCTTTTCCAAACCAGCTTTTTGTTCTAAAGTCCTACAGTGTCTTTTTTGCTCATAAATATAAACAAGTTCCCACAAACCTTTTACTATCAAGCTTTGGGAAGGGATTGGTGTGCTAAAAGAAAAAGGAAACTAATATGAGGAGAAGAAAAATCAAAGGGCGAAGCATCAATCAAAGCCCCAAAGGTCCTGAGAAAGGAAAACTAATCAGCAGAAACAGATCAACGAGGGGCATAGATGGCGCAACAAGTCAAAAACATTGTGAAAACTGAAAAGATGAAAAGAGAGAAGATACCTACCTAACTTGTTTGAATTGAAAGGATCAAAGAGCCACGTGTCTCATAGGAGGGGAAGAGAGAACCTCGGCGGAATGATTTAGGAAACAAGAGAATCGGGGTGTGGGAGAGAAAGAGAGAGAAGAGTATCTCAGAATACAAGCATTGAAGTTTACGGAGAAAAGGAAATGGAAAGAAGGATACGAGTTTTGCGTTGCCCTTGCTTGAAATGGAAGAACAGAGAAATGGGTAACTCTAGATTTGGTTTGTCTGATGAGGAAGGCCTAGTAAAGCAACCCATCAACAACGAGAGAGAGAGAGAGAGAGAAACGACAGGCGGGTAACAGTAAGGTGCAGTGAAGTGAGAAGGCGGTTTTTTCTATTAGCAATTGCCTTTTTGTAGGAGAAGCGCGTGTTGGCGCGTGAAGATTGTTGAGGTGTCATTCATTATGAACTATATTGGGCGACAATAATACCAACCCTTTAATTTATTTCTTTATTTACACACGTGTCAAAGCAAATCAATCTCTTTCTACAAATACATTTTTTTTATAATACATTATTTTATAATTTATATTAATGTTTTTTTAGCAAATAATAAATACATAACCTAAGAAACATAGACACTTCATTGAATTACTGTATCTGTATGTTAGACATATTTCGGATATGATATTTATCGACATTGATTCAATACGGATGTCTTCTGTGTTCAACCTATGTTTAACCAATTTTAACGGATCATAACTTGATTTTTGGATCCCAAAATTTGGTAAAACTTATTTCAAATAAAAATTGGGATCGTGGAATTTATAACATTCGAAAAACAGACGAAAAATAATTTTTAACGAAAAAGTTATGTGCATTTAAAGTTTGGAATTAAAAATTGAAATTCTATGATTTTGCAGCAAATCAAGATTTCTGCTATGTGTACCCATGCATACAATGTTGCCTATACACGGAATTGACTAGGCGTAAATGCTCATGCGTATGCACGAGGAGTATGTATATGCATGCCCAATATTTTTACAAGTGCGTACGTATAATTTGGGAATGTTGTACGGGTACGTGCATACGTACAAAGATGATGCAGACGTACAAGTCCTGTTTTATACTAAAATTCTGTTTTTAACCGTTCGACCTTTTTGGCAAGCTTGTAAACTTTCATAAATCCTATTTAAAGTTCGATAGTTAATTTTAAAAAAGAGTTGACTAATTATTGACCATAAAAAATTAATAATAGAAATAAAATTGAAACTCATAAAAATACTATAGACAAAATTAAAATAAATTAAATATTAAAAATATTTTGAAATTTTTAAAAAATGTTAAAAATAAAAAATAGCCTTTACTCAAAAATTTATTATTTGTCTATATTTTTATTATTGAGTTATGTTAATTCTTTAGAAAAAAAAAATTTAATTAAATAATCGATCTAGATAATTTCAAATATCAAATCAAGAAAAAAGTAATTTCAAAAGTTTTATTTAAAAAAAAAAGACTAAATAACACACTTAAAGTTTGTAGGATAAATTTTTTCAATTTTGCTTTAATCTTGTAAAAGGTTTTCTTATCTTTTTATTTTATTTATTTTTAAATAAATACTCGTTATGATCTCTTTTTAAACGTTCAATTCATTGGACCGAACAGGAATGTCAATGGGGTGGAGCGGGAAGGGAGATGTCTCCCCATTTTCGCCTCCAAAATTAATTTCTGTCCCCGTCCCGTTCTTTATCATGGGGAATAATTATCCTCATCCCCATTCTCCATGTTTTTCGTATTTTTTGCGGGTCTCATTTTCTATCTCCTTATATTTAATATTCATATGAAAATTATAATAAAAATATAAAAAAATAAAAAATAAACTACAAAATATTATTACAAACACACAAACATATCTTATCCAAGATTATAAATTCAGAAATATAACATAGCAAATCATAGTCTATAAAATAAAATCTTGAACAATAGGGTTAGAGTTTTTCAATGAGTGAAATTACTAAAAAACTTCTATATTAAAAATAAAGTAAAAATTATTAAATAAGTTCAAAAATTTGATAAATTATCGAAGATGGGACGGGGATCTCCAGATTTTGCGCCTGTCTCGAAAAAATTTCGCTCCCCATCTCTATTTCTACGGAAAAAAAAATTTCACCATTGGAGTTTCATTCGGAGTGGTCCTCGGAGTGATCTCACGGAGATCCCCACCTCCTAAAAATTTTTGACATTCCTAGAACCGAAAATATATATATTATATTTAGTCATTTTAGTGTGTTTTAAAAATAAAGTCGTCACTATTTTTCACCTACAGACCCATTCACTTATAATGCGTCTTACATTGAACCTAATCAGCAACCCATTAAGCCAACACCCCGCTCTTTCCTTTTTTGAAATAAAATATGTTAATCAAAGGAAGAAAAGCATAAAGATTATGCGTCAAACGCCATACTAAAGAATCAAATGCTTGACACACCCACGGACACACGAAAAGGGGCTGATTTTTTTAGATATAAAAAAAATTAATATTACACAATAAAATAAATATGGGTAAAGTATTTATACTAATATAATATTAATATAAAATGTAGGTTTGTGATTTAGTTTTTTTTTTTAATTTGAATACTGCAAAATGCAGGTTGTGTTCTATCCATTTTTTTCATTTTGAATATTAAAAAACATAAGTTGTATTTTAAATTTTTTATTTTAAAATTTATAAAATGCAGATTGTGTAACACCGATTCTAATTTTTAGCACGTTATGATTGCACTAAAAGTCTATATACTACCTATTTCTATTCCGTTAATAACATTATATTTATTTAAATTTGAGCTTTCGCGAATCTAAACTGAATATTTAATTTAAGAAATCATAAATTCTTTACTTTATATTTTTTTAATCACATAATTATATTTACATAATATTTAATACATAATCTTATTTACAATTTTTCAAATAGAAGTCCTACCCTTTTAAAAACCAAAACAATAATTATCGAGGAAAAAAAATTTAATTATTAAACCAAATTCATAAAGTACAATCATACATAATAAACTTGTGGTTCGATCGCAGCTCCGTGCCAAAGCTTCCTGAACTTGTCACTGAAAATAAAATCTGTAGAGGGTGAGAACATCGTCTTCAAAAAGCTTTGCAAAAAAACTTACTTAAAAAGTCGTAAAGAAACTCCTTTACTTTACAAATCCGTAAGGTGAATAGTTTAAAGAAATGAAAATAACCAAAGACATGCCTAAGGGCTTCCTACCCAACTTACATCGCTCTTCTTTATCCTGTTGGGAATAAAACACCATTTCCCCTTGAGAAAACACCTTTGACAGAGAAATAAAATAGACACAATCACAACACAAGAATTTAACGTGGAAACTCCAATTACCGGAGAAAAAACCACGGCCGTTGTCAAATGACAACCAGAGAATATCACTATGTGAAAATTGTTACAACACATAGACTCCTTTCTCTCTAACACCGGCACCCCAGTACACCCACACTCTCTCAAAACAAATATCTAACTACACATCACAACACTCTCTAATCAAAGAGTACAGAGGAAAAGAAAAATCAGATACAAGCTTAAAGTGTTTCTAACTGGTGCAAAAAATATGGAGAACTTAGCCTCATATTTATAGCCTAGGCTACCCACTCCATTTGCTATCCTAAGCAATGTGGGACTAATTCAACCAAATCCTAATAATTTTCACCTTGATTGAAATAGTCACACATCTTCAACTTCCATTGTCAACACCGACAATTCTTTGCTGCCATTGTCTATACCGATAATCATAGTTCAGAGAACTATCATACTCCACCATGAAAGTATACTCACTTGGAATTAAACCACTCCAAGCATTTTGCCTTGGTACAGATCGAAACCTTGCTGAAAATTCATGGTGCAACTTTCAAATTGGCTTTTCCTGGAAGTTCTTCAGCCATCGACCTAACTCCGCTACACACCTTGCATCTCAACGCCAACCAATGCCCGTGTGCAATTGTGGACCCGATTGCCATAACTTATCCTTATCCATGGCAGTGCGGCAATACCATGAGGATACTTCTTGTCTTCTACGCCTTGTGCAAACCTGATTGTATCAATACATCCTTGACTTGTATTTGCCACAAGCCACAATTGATTCTTCAATCAAATTTCTCTATTTCAAGCTTCACAACACTTGAATATTCTGACATTGTTGCAACCGTATACTGGAATAGTATAACTCAACTGTAGACCGTGCACTAGGAAGTGTCTCCAGGAAAGAGAGGTGGGTCACAATGGACACACTTAAATACCAAGTCTTTCCTTAGCTAGAACTTTTCCAAACTGCACTCTCACAGTGTCACACTGCCTTCCAACAACAACAACAGCAACCAAAGATCAACCTCAAGCCACAGGACAAAATTCTTTTCTGATGTGGAAGGTCAGACTAGGCTGCAACCACAGAGCATACTAAGAATAAATCCCACCGAACCGAAGCTATGATACGACTTGTTGGGAATAAGACACCATATCCAACATATACATAAATCAGAGTAATAAGGCAACACCTAATCCATCCCGTCTCAACCTCCATCACCACATATCAGAAACTACCCTCCACGCCTCCACCAAAGATTATCTCTCAGATAAACATACACGTACAAGGTAAATAAATAAATCACAGATAGGATTCAGGTATAGCAAGTAAAATAAATAGCAGATAAACATGGCTAAACAATTAGGCAAACCAAAACAAATGCACACTCAGTCAAAACATACAAATGCATATGATGCATGCCTCTCCTATGACTGATAATATCATCTATCGATTATATAACCAACCCAACATGTCCTGTAGTTAACCATTGGACAGTCCCTTTATGCGCGCATCCTCAAATTCAAAAAAATTAATGGGAAAAACTCCAAACTCAAATTAATATATATGCATGCCTATGGAAGAATCCGGGAAGTTAAAGTGTCCAGTTACATTTTACGACAGAGGGTCAACAGAGTATCGAGTCTCAACTTGGAACAAGTGGTGGCAAGTCACTGCATCTACCCATAGAAACTTGTGTCTCGGATAATTCAAATTCATAAGTCATATGAATTTTTCAATCATAATTCATCAATTCATATCTCATTAAATCTCAAATTCATCATCACTATCATCATCTCATTTAATATAATCTCAATATTTACTTATCTCAACTTCAATCACAATTTTCAACATACTCATCAATAATTCCACCAAAATCCTACTACGCACCCTTTATCATTTACCGGGTGAGGCTTGGGCCATTATATACGACTTATGGGTTTAAGGTCTCTAAATACGATACTTTATACTCGAGGTCAAGATTATATACTAACTCAAAATAAAACATAATCTTTCATGGCTAACAACAATCTAACTCAGTATAGCATAACCTTTTCAATCTAATCAAATCATTTCTCTCTCTCTCTTATATATATATATATATTAACTACATTCTTTTTTAAATATCTCTTTTTTTTTTCAAATTCATCATCTAACTCTGTTAATATTATTTTCTCTCACACTTCCTAAACCAAAACCCTTGGTTTATCAAGTAATTGGTATATTAATGTGACGCATTTTTGGTATCAGTAAACTTGTCTCTCTCTTTTATTTTTTATTTTTAAAAAATATCAGTTTCAAATAAATATATTTGTTAGTATTTAATAATTAATTATGATAAAATTTGTCAATAATTATAATATTTTATATTATATCTTTTTAATAATTATAATGATTTTTTTATATATCTTCATGATTATTATATATATAGTGTTTTAATACCATTTACAGTTTAAATTCTATAGACAAAATTTTTTGTTTTGTTTTTTAATTTTCTTTTATTAACTATTTCATACGATAAGAATGTATTTTTTGATTTTTTTATCAAATTGATCTTTTTAAGATTAAGTTAGAATTTTGCCATTCTTTTATAAATCCAATCTTATTTTTATTCTTTTAATTATATAATGAATGTTCTTATTAAATTTATTTTCTTTTGTCCTTACAATAGAATTTTTTACCGTAATCATTTATAATACTCCACATTCATCATGTTTCATCTTAGAGCTGTTTTGTTGATTCGGGTGCTAATTATATGAATATAAGAGTTCAGAACAATAAAAAGTGAACTTCATTTCGCTAAAGGATGGTTGGATCTTCTTATATACTATAACTAACATAATAGAATGTGAGTAGAGTTATCTTTTGTAGGGAAGCTGCATTTATCATTGAGATAAATGTGGTTATTTTTTTCTTGCCGTATTATATAAATAACTGGTGATAAAGCTGATTTAATAAGAGGATCGTCTGAATTTGCATAGATTCATATTTAATTTGTTCAAACTATTTTTATTAGTTTTTGTTACGAAAATAACTCGAATGTATAAGTATCTAAGTTCTAGAATTAAATACCATAGATATTATTTAAATAACTTAATTCTAATATTGGAATTTGATTAACTCTGCTTTAAAAGAATTTAAAAGTTGATTTTACTTTATTATTTAATTCTATTTAATTTAGATATATAATATTTAATTTATTAATTTTTTACTATTTATGAGTTTATTTTATCAGTAATATAATCAAATAATTTAATAAAAAATGATGATAATTTATGATAGTAGTGTCATATAATTTTGATATCTTTTTAATCTATCAATAATTAAAAATTAAATCATTTAAAATAATAATAGTATTCTTTTGTAAATAATAATAAATGCATATACTCTATTGTTCAAATTATTATATCATTAATTAATAATTTATTTTTTAATTTTAAAGTATTATAATTAAATGCATATACTCTAACTAAAGGGTAATTAAATTTTGAGAATAAAATAATTTATTTATTTTTTTATTGTTAAAAATTCCATGATTAATTAGTTTGTTTTACGTAAGTTATTTTAAGATTTTGTTTTCTAATATATTGAGTATGATTTAATTTTAATTTTCTTTATTATATCAGTAATTATAATTTTTTTCCTAATCTTATAAGTAATATACTTACGAAAAAATGTAGATATTAATATATGATTATAAGAAAATAATATTTATTATTAAAGTTAAAATCTGTGTATTGATGTTTTAAATTAATTAATAGTAGCAATCTATATGATCATATTATTAGGAGTATTGTTGTCAAACTCGTGAGTTAACTCGTAAATTCGAACACAAACTCATTTTTGAGCTCACTTAGCTTATTGTTCTAACTTCACTTGTCCATCATTCGTTGTCGTTCTCTGCCGGTTGGCACTGCTGCTCTCTGCTCAATTTCGCGCATAGCCTCATGTCTCACACTCTGTTGTGCTTCTCGCTTTTTCTTTATCTCGCTCTCTATTCTCTTTTATACACGTCGAGCCTTTGTCGTGTCCGCCGCGATGCCGTCGAGTCTCTACCGTCATGCATAGTTGCATACGTTCGTCGAGCCTCTACCGCTTCTACTGATCTGCTCTGCTTTGCTGCCATATCATTCGCTATTTCTCTATCTGTAATGCTGCACGATCTTGCTGCTTCTCTTCATGTACGACTACGCCGCTTCACGGCCTGCATTCAGATATATTTTTTTAAAAAGATTTTATTGTTGTTTCTTGAGTTTGTTACTGACTTTTTGAATTTTCTAATTATTACTCATTACTAACTTTAATTTTTTAGTTGTTCTGGCATCTGGGATAGTATAGATTATGAATGTTTGAATTTTGATCATTGTTAATTTATTTTTTTGAATATCTAAATTCTGATCATTGAAAGCTACTGCAGTTATAAATTTAGTAAATTACAGTATTACTATGTTTCTGTGTTAGTATATAATATTGTTTAATGTTCATAGTTGATTATTTGATTTAGGGGAAAATATTTTATTTAGAGATAAACTTACTAATTTGATTATTTATTATTGTTATTTATTATTGTTGATTTAGGGATAAAATGTTTGAAAATATTGGTTTAGGGACAAGATAGTGAACATGAGGATATTAATGCCACGAAAGATGAAGATATTGAAGGATTGCAATTCTAAACTTTTAGTTTATTAGGCCATTTACTTGTTATTGTTGTTTTCTATTTTTTTCGGTTGTGTTATTTGAAGTGTTGATTCCGTGTGAGTTCTATGTTAAACTAGATGCATACTTGTAAAAGATTTAAATATGTATTTTAAAGTACCTATAATTGTGGTACTATTTTAATTTATTATATATTTTGAAGTTGAACTTATTCATTTTGAATGTCTAAATTTGAGTATATATATATATATATATATATTCTAGCAAATTGTAGTAATGTAAGAAAAAATATTTTAGAATAGAAAAGAATAAGAGAGATTTTGAGAAGAATTAAAAAAGAGAGATAATTTTATGAAGAAAAAATAAAAAAATTATATAAGGACTAGTTTGACTAATTTTTAAAATTTGAGGGATGAAAATGATTTACGTCTGAATTTTCAAGGACTATTTTGACTAATAGAAAATTTTTTTATATATCAAGTGATGCCACATGTCACTGACCTGTCACGTGGCGTGCCACGTGTTACTGACCTGCTACGTGGCGTGTCACGTCATCATGTCACGTGGCACTTAACGTGACACGTCATCATCCAATTGACGGAAGAACTAATTTGACTAACAGTTTATCTTTCAGTGACTGATTTGATTAAAAAAAATCATTCGGGGACGAAAATGAAGATCGCGTGATCTTTCAGGGACGAATTTGAACATTAACCCTAAAAAATAGTAATATTAATATTTGGTGTAATTTTTAAAATTAAATTGTAGTTTTTTAAAAAGCTATTTAGAAGTTTGTAGAAAAATTAAAAAAAATGACTTCTCTCATAATACTATTACTTTTTATCACATTTCTATAAAATAGACATTTTTAGAATAAAACTCAAATACAAAATAATTTATTTATAAACTACTTTTAATATAGTTATTTATTATTTAAACTTTTTTTTTAAAAATAGTTTAATTAAATTGTTTATCTAAACTGGACCTAAGTCTCAGACATTGAAACATGAATATAAAAATATAAAAATTATATTTAATAGATAAAATATGAATAAAAATATTATATTTTAAAATATTAAATTAGTGTATTTTATATTTTTTGTCAAAAAAAACATAAAAATACCGAATAAAAATACAACTTATTATTATCATTATTATCAAATCTTTATAATTATATTTTTAATTATTTTATTTTTTATTTTAAATTTTATGTAAAAAAATAAAGA
>NC_029777.3:2865787-2866335 GCF_000817695.3 Arachis duranensis
AAGATTATATTTATATATAATATATTTTCATGCCAAATTTTAAATAACCTCACTATAAATAAATTAATCTCAATTATATATTCAAAATTTCAAACTCAGTTTTTTATCTTTTAATATTTTGACTATTAGTTAACCTATTTAGATTTAATATTCTTCCATTCTCAAATCAAAACCGTCAATCCTTTATTTCCTTAAATTTTTTTAGTTTTTTTTAAATTATTATCAATATATTGAAATGAAGAGAAAATAAAATAGTAAGACACTAAATCTCTTATTTTTTTTATTGATTTTATATTTTTAATAATTTTCTTTTTCTATTCCTTATCTAGTGGTCATTTTCTTTTCGTCAAAAGGTAAATTATAAATTCTTTATGTTTTTTCTATATAGTTTTTCATGACTCTATGTATCTTCTAATTTTATTATTAGTCTAATTTTTTATTCTATTTATGATTTTGTATATTTTATTTTATTCTCAATATATTGATCTTTATTATTTATTTTTATCTTTCGTTCTATTATATGTAATTATGTTGTATAAATTTTTTTA
>NC_029777.3:2866633-2897956 GCF_000817695.3 Arachis duranensis
ACTTTTTTTTAATTTTTATATTTCTATTATATTTTTAATATAATTAATAATATTCAATTAAATTTATTTTAATATATATATTTTTATTCCTATTTCTAAAGTTTTTTAGATCCATGGCTGACTTATAGTGCACCAACCTCTAATTTATTAGTATATACATATTTGGAAGTTTAATTTGAATTGAAAATCCAGCAGCAGCTAATAAGAAGTTCACATGAAACAATGGTGTACGTACAGAGATAGATAGAGTAAGGATTCATACAGCCTATAGCAGCTAGCTAGCTGTATGATTTAGGTGGAAAATTTGATGACTTACATTTTCACGTAAAAAAACATAAATTATTAAATAGTTTCATATATTTAATTGAACTATTTAATAATTTATAATTTTATATTCATGTGAAAATGTGTTATTATCATTTCCTTTGCCTAAATAATATTAATCACCTATCTGACATAATAAATGCCCTCATTTAATTACAATTAGATTGTGGTCTCCACTCTCCATCCAGCTTTAGTTTATTTGTTCGGATACAAATAAGCCACAAATAAAAATAAAATAAAAATAAAAAATAAAAAAAGAGCAAGGGCTGAGTACGTAAGCGCTAATGTCTCCACCATTTACGAGCTTTGCCTAGGAAGTGCGTAGAGTAATCTGGAGCGTCAAATATCATTTGTTTTCCTCCTTTAACACTTTCACCGGTCATCGTCCGGTGATGATGGCAAAGACGACGTCGTCTTAGACGACTCCGACAAAGAATTCTCACCGCTCGAGAGTCCCAGCTTGTTGCGGCGGCGCTGCTTCTCCACCTTCAGCATCAGATCGTGGAGCCCTATCGCCGGTACCTTGTGCCATGCCGGGAAGTAGAACTCGTCGACCACCCTGGCGCCGACGTTCAAGACCCCCTGGAATCTCCCTGACTGGCGGCGCACCTGGACGGCGCTGAAGCAAGGCTTCATTGCTGGCTCTACAGTGGAGAGGATGTTACTCACCAGGATCCTCACCGTGCCGACGAGGTGGTCGCGGAAAGTCCCGACGGCAAAGATGGCTACGGAGAAGCCAGAGGTTACGCTGGCGAGGTACTCCGGCGTGACTCGGAAGAGAAACCTGTCGTTCCAGGTAGGGTTATTGCCGCCGATCTGGTCAACCTGTGTTCGGAGCTTGTAGGACGGATCCATCCATATCACCACGTACGTTTTGAGTCTCCTCACTGAAGCCTTTGGTCGCTGAAGATCTTGTGCTGAAATCAAGTTGATCTCCAATACTTTCGTTCCCGGTGACGACACCATCCTCATTCCGCCGCAGCGCCGCCGCCTTGTATTATCTCTGACGAATTTTTTCAATAACCTTAGCCGCCAAGAAAGAAGCCTAGCTACCTTGTTAATTTATATGTTTAATTGTAATTAGCTTGTTATTACTGGCTAGTTAGAGAGGTTGTATTAATGTTAGCTGTAACATAACTAAATTAGGGTTAATGTGAGGTTAGAAGCCAGAGTGGCCTACTTTACTAGTTCAACTTCCAAATACAAGGCCAACCGCTAGCTAAACCATGAACCTGTCGACAACTAAGACATACACATTAACAATTAATTATAGCCGAAGGTTGAATATTTTTTTACTTCTTATATCTGAAATGTGTATGTGTTAGTTTATTTTCATAATTGAAATAACCTTTAAAACTAGATAGATACTATACATATTATTATTAGTTAATTTACTTAATTCCCAAGTAGGTTATCGATTCTGGGAATTGGTTATTAGTTTCTTAATGGATGTACTTGCCGATCTTTTTCCGCACCCAGAACAAATTAGTTTAAGCATCATCCACGCTAAATTGCTAATTAATAAATATGATGAGCCAAGACCTAAATATTGTACATATATATTGTATTAGAAAAAGTATACCTAACCAATTAGTGGTACTGCTAGTGATGGACCAAACAATTTATGTTGGAAGATAAAAAAAAAATACTCATTATTATTAAAAAATATATTAATCTAAAAANTTATTATATTGATTGAATATCTCTTTTTCTATATATGTAATTAAACAATCACTCAACCACTCGTCTCCTATTCGATTACAAAGTCGGCTCTTTATGATATTCATAGAAAAAATATTCTTTCAACTGATGTTGTTGCCATAAATAGAATCAAAGCTAATTTCAACAGGAGAAACACCAATGGATAAATAATATATTTTTTGTTTCAACTAACTTTTGATATAATCTACTAATTATTCCATTTATATTTGAAAATTGATAATCAAAACATATATCTAATATAAAATTCTCAAGCTGACTATCAAGTACCAAAAATTAAGTAGAAGAGAATTCATCTGGATAAAATTCAGCTAAACGAATCAACTTTTTGTCAAATACAAAAAATGAGTCACTTGAATTCAAGCAAACCATACAAAAAATAACACAGTATTTACCTCTATAAAGCGATTGTTAAGCTCTTAAAGTTGTCTATTAACCACTTAATAAATTAATTCAACTTGAAAATAGTATAAGTTTGAGAACTTTTAAATTTTGTGCCTTAATCTTCCTTGTATTATAAATATGTCATTCATATTTGGACCATGAATATTGTGATTATCACAAAATACTGAAAGTTTATTGTGCAAAAAATACCAACTATATATCGTCTCTTATACTTTGCAATCGTTGTTTGAATACTTTAACCAATGTCATAGTATTTATAATGTCTTGATCATTTTTTTGTAGAATTTAAGACAACTCATTCGTAACTCTTAATATACTTTTCATCAAATATAAATTGAATGAAAATTCAAAAGATTAAACATTATGATTTAATAATTGGCATGTTTTAGCTCTTTCTTCTGGATTATTTTTATCTTTCTCAATGACTTCAAGAACTTCTACCACAACAGAAAAAATAGAAATCAAGCTAAGTATTGTACCATAATGTGAGCTCCATTGAGTATCGTCTTTCTTTTTTAATGTTGTTTCTCGATTTAAGTCGTGCGCACTAGAAGTATCTCTATTTTGTAATGCAACAATTATCTTTTGCATTTGATTTTCATGAAACATGTCTTTACGTTTATAAGAAGCTCCAACAATATTGCACAAACTAGCAGGCTAATTACAATTCAATGCAATTTCAATCAATTTCTTTGTAACAATCACAAGTGTTAATTGAAGTTGGTGAACAAAACAATGAACATAAAAAGCACAAACATTTTCTTTAAGATCAAACTTTTTAAGCCATTAAATTCTTCTTGCATATTACTAGCTCCATCATAAACTTGTCTACGTATTTTTGCTAAGTTTAAATTATGCTTTGCTAATAAAGATTTCAAAGCTACTTTTAACAATAATGTATTTTTGCTAGAAACATGGACAAGGCTAAAAAATCGCTTCATTACAAATCCATCTATGTTCACATACTGCAAACAAATAGTCATTTTCTCTTTAACAAAAATATCTCTATCTTCATCAATTAAAACAGCGAATACATCATCTCTAAGATCATCAATAATAATTTCAGTAGTTTTACTTATAGCAGCTTTAATAATTTCTTTTTGAATCTTAGCTGCTACTAGTTTAAGATTCTCACGAGCATTTTTGAAAACACGATCAATCTCTATATTATGTTGAGCAAGAAAGTCAAAAAGCTCCAAAAAATTTCCTTAATTATTTGATTTGTGCGATTCATCGTCACCACGAAAAGTCAATCCTTGTCGCGATAAAAACCTAATGCACTCAATTGTTGCTGTTAAGTGACGAGTTTGGTAATCTCTTTTAACTTGGTCTAAATGCTTTTGAAATTTTTTTTTCAATATGTTGCTTTTGCTTCATGAGTCCTTCACCTTTTCTTTGAGATTAATATCAGCGCTATCATAATTTCCAACATGTGTTTGCAATTTCTCCTTCTTTTTTCAATTTGAAAAGCCCTCTTTATTACAAAAGTATTACCACTTGAACCATCAAGTTTCATAATATAGCAACAAAGACAAAAGACAATATCTTTTGAAACTATATTCTAATCAATTGCCAAATCCATCAAACTAATCAGCATTAAATCTATGGAGAAAAGTCCCAAAATATGTTTGTGAAAAATCATTTTTTTTGGTTGACAATAACTTTTTACAAATAAGCTTGTCTAACTTCATCTTTGTCATTTGGATCATAGTCTGAAAATTTGGGTTGTTGTCCAGGATCAGCTATCAGGCTTTTCACATTGAACTTTAAGAACTTCTTTTTATCAGAAAAGACTAATGGAGTGACTTTAGATTTTAGTGGCAGATTTTTTTTAAAATATTGATAATAATTTGAAAAGAAACTAAGAAGAGAATTTAAGAGAATAAAAGCATGATAGCTGAGAGTTGAGAATGGAAAAAGATTAACTTTAAATAGGTTAACCAATAGTCAAAATGCTAGAGAGATAAAAAATGAGTTTGAAAATTTGAGTAATTAAAATTAATTTATTTGTAGTGGGGTCATTTAAAATTTGGAGTGGAACATATTAATATAGGTATAATTTAAAACAAAAACTAAAATGTTAGTGGGGAAAGTGCCCCCGTTTCTCTATGTCGGTCCATGCCTGGTGCCACCAACTATAGTCAACTAGGGGGAAAAACTCTAAAAAAAATAGCACATAAATAGTCTCCTTAATTTCACACTCCATTTCCATTGATAATAAAAAAATAGCCACACATACAAACCCGTATCCTTCTTTCTCTACCCCACACCTCGCCGTCCAACCGCACCACATCCGCGCCGCTGTTTATACCGCCGACCAACGCTGCTCAACCTCCTTCCACCACCGACCGCCACAATGCCTCCACTGTGAATGCTGCACGCGTTTGGACGTAGAAGAAGGCCGTGGATCACGCTATCGCGTCGTGCCACACACTAGCGAGTGAGACCTACCAACACTTACCATCACAGCACGACCTCCTCTCGCCACCAGTCACTGCGAACGCGCAATATCGCAGCATCACTACAAAAACGGTAAAAAATCGTTAGAATTACCGTCGAAAATAATTTGACTATATAAATTTTGCCAATAATGCTTTATTGTCGAATCTTGTCTTTCCGACATTGATTACTGTCGAAAAAATTTGATGGTAATTGAAAACAGACTTGGAAATTGAAAATTTGACATTGCTAAGTTACAGTATTTTGGATAAAACATAAAAGGACGAATGATCAAGCCTATTGTGCCAAAGTTTAAAGGAATTGGGAGAGGAATTTGTGACTAACAGTGCTGTTGGTGCAAGTGATGATGCTAAGCTAGGATTATGGAACTCGTAGAGTCCATTGTTCACAGATCCAAGGAATAACACCTCCTTAGTCTCCTGATATTTGACACAGCAAAAATCATGCAATTCAAAGAACATATTATTGTCTCTAGCAAACTTATTAATATTAATTAAATTCTTGATGACATTGGAGACATACAATAAGTTGGCAAGTTTAAACAATTTGGAGCTTAAATCATATTTAAATAAAGAATTTCTAACATGAGTTATTTGTAAACCTGTACCATCGTCAACTATGACCTGATCAGGTGATTGTCTTTTGCATCAAATTGTATGGGTCCGAAGTCATGTGATGAGTTTTTCTCGAGTCAGGGTACCAGCTTGGGTTAGCTACTGTTGAAGGTGCTGCAATCTAATTGTTGATTGCTAGATTTGTCATTGGTAGTCCTGATCTCTGACTTGGTGAATTGGTGAAGCTTCTTGCATCATAATTATGAGTATCATAGTTTCAAGACTCATATCCCCTTGAGTCTGATCCTTCATCATACCTATACCAGCACTGTACCGTAAAATGGCCAAACTTGTTACACAATTTACAGATAATTTTTGTTGTTGAAAATCTTCCACCTTCTCTAAATCCACCAGTTCTACCTCCTCTATCGCGAAAACCAAATCTTTCTCCTCCTCTAAAATTGGATTGATTTTGGAATTGGTGGTGTTGCCTTTGCCCTTGACTATCAGAGTGTGCAACATTCACTTGAATGAACAAATTCGACTTCTTGAATCTCTCCAACATATACACTCATGTGACATTAACATCGCTTCCAGTTATCCAATTAAAAAAGGTTCTACTCTAGACACCACACACAAAGATAATTAAGGCAGTAAATTCTTCTGGCAAGCCATTTAAGATTGCCATAACATGACCAATTTCAGATATATCATCTCCAACAGAAATCAATGCATATACGATTTCTTTTATTTCCAAGAGGTAATCACTAATTGAGCCAATTTTCTTTATAGTTTCTAATCTGTTCTTGAGTTGCATAATTTTTGCCATAACCTGTGCAGCGAAAAACGTGTTCAATCTTGACCAAATTTGATGTGCAAACTCGCATCCTACCATCCTCATTGTGAAATTCTTGTTTATTGACGCTAACAGCCAAGCTTTCATATGCTCTAACAACTCATAAGAGTTAAATACGATTTTGGTCCCTGAGCTATAGGCCGAAAATTTTTTTCGTACCTAATTTTTTTTACATAAAAAATCGTCCCTAAGTTTTAAAACCAAGTTTTAAAATCGTTCTTTTTACTTAAATCTTAAAATTTTGGATCAAATTATCTATAACAAAAAAATTATAAAATAAAAAAAGAGAAAGAAAGTGTTTCTGCTCCTACAAAGGGGGAAGGGAAGAAGAAGGAGGTGGACGGAAAGAAGAAGAAGCTGTCCACGATTCACCTTTGTCTTTACTTCCGTCACCATCTCCATACGATTTTAAAATTAAGTTAAACCGTAAGGAAGATTTTGTATGCAAAAAAGAATTGGGGACGAAAAAAAATTTCAATCTATACCTTAAAGACCAAAATTGTACTTAACCCCAACTCATAACCTTCGAGCGTAACCTTAATCTAATCTTTTCATAGTAGGAAATTGAGCGCATCCAACTTCAATTCTATTGGCGTTGTAAAATCATGAATCGCTAATTGTGATTGTGATTGTGATTGTGCTTGAGCTCCCATCTGATCATTTGGTCGCGAACTTACTTTGGAAGCCATGGCTGAACGGCTCCGATACCATTGATGAGAGTCACGGATTGTGAGATAAAAATGCGTACAGTAATTATTAGGGTTAAGTACTGAAATCGTCCCTAAGGTTTAAGGTGAGAATCAAAATCGTCCCGACCTTTTTTTGTTATTAAAATCATCCCCAACATTGCAAAACGTTATAAAATCGTCCTTTTGTCCATAAATAAAACTTTTCAGATAATTTTGCCCTTAAACAAAAATTAAAAAGTCTCTCCACCTTCACCACTACTCTCTGCATTATCATCACCATCACCATCGCTACACCATAACCACCAACAATCCAGCAACACCAACAGCAACAATAAAAAACAAATCAACAAAAATTTCAAATCCAAAATTAGCAACAACATAAATTAAAATATTTAAAAAAGAAGAACTCATATGTTCTTCACAAAAAAAAGAAGAAGAAGAGAGAAAGAGAACAACGCGAAGAAACTGGGAACAAAAACTCAAAATTGTAGTATCTCACATCACAAAATAGAAGCAACGGATTAATTTTGAGTTAACCAACATGATCTCACTAACGAAGCTATTATTCACTGCCACCAAAAATAGCCTTGAGCTTCTTCACTTCAGAAAGATCAAGTAACGTAGTCTTGGTGATCAAATCAGAATTCAAGTTGCTACCAAACAACGCAACATCAAGAACAGACATCATCACCATTCATATATAACAGAAGCCTCATCATTCTCCTCTTCACCTTCCTCACCCCACCACCACCCCACTATCATCATCAATACCAGAACCCACCACCATCCCACCTCAGAAAATCATAACTCAGAATAATCAACAAATTCACTTTGAACAATAATCAACAAATTCAGCAACAACAATATTCCAAATTTAAGCCAAATCACAGAAAATTAAATTATAGATATTCCATAACAAATTTCACTAAAAATTTAGAAATTCTACAACAAAAATAAAATTCAAAGAAGAAGAAGACGAAGAAGAAGAAGAAGAAGAGGGCGGTGAGGGCGAAGAGGAGGAACAGTGGCAGATCACAGGCGGCAGGACGGCGGTGCGGTAGTACGACGGGGCGACGGTATAGCGGTGCGGCGGTGCGGCTTCCCTTCCCTCCCCCTCCCCCTACCCCTCCTCAACGGCGGCCCTGGCGGTGGTGACGCTTCCCTCGGTGGCTCACTCCCTCTCTCGCGCTGTCTCTCTTCTCGGCTCAACTTTGATTCGCGACGGCACTCTCTCTCCCTTTGATGGCGACGATGACAAGCAAGGCAGCTGGGCATGGCGGCGGTGGCGCTGGACACGGCCTCCCTATCTTCCCTTCTCAGCTCTCCGTCACTCTCTCTCTTAAACCCTCACCGTTTCTTTCTTTCTTTCTTTTTGTTTCCTGAAGCCGTTTCTCTCTTTCCTTTCTTTCTTATTTATTTTATTTTATAATTATATTTATTTTATTTTATAATTTTTTTAATGAGGGATAATTTGGTAATAAAAAAATAAAATTGATAAAAAATATGATTTTAAAGTGTTTTTGAACATTGATGATGATTTTAATAAGAAAAAAAAGTCGGTGACGATTTTGATTTTCGCCCCTTACCTTAGGGACGATTTTAGTACTTAACCCTAATTATTATGAATTGATGCCTTGAAATAAACAAAATTGTGATTAAAATGAATAATAACGAATAATGAGAAGAGATAAGTTAATCCTAACTCACCACTTCCTCTCCTCTTCCTAATTAACAAACTTGGTTATTAATCTTTTCCCTTAATTAATATGTGTAATTGATGCATCAACTAACTTGTTATAATAACATAACTTTGAGTGGATTTATTCATATTCACGGACGTTGTCTGATGTGGGGTGCATGGCTGCGCTGCTCCTGTTCCAAGCCATATATAGCGGAATATATAGTCAATTAGGTCTTCACCAAACACAACATTATATGTATTAGCCTCCCTGGTTCCTTCTGGGTTCACGACTTAGAATAGAAGACATTTTTTTGTCTTTTTTATTTATTTAAGAATCTACGTACCAAACTTTTGAAAATATATATTCAATAATGGTTCGAAAAATGTCTTATATTATATAGTGATGTATAAGTTTAATTTTACTATCACCCGCGAGTTATGGACTGTTGCCGTATCATTATTAATATCTTATTGGTACACATATCATCATTAATCAGTAATCAATATTACATTTTCAAGAGGTGTTTTTTCACATGTTGATGTAGCTAAGCTAGTTAGATGTTAGTAGCACATCTATCTATATAAACCATATATAAGTACATTTATCATCTTTAATAATAATGCAACTCGTATTAACTTTGTCTTTAGTCACGTCCTGGCATCTGCCGACACATAATAATTGAGCTAATTAAGCTAGGGAATGAAGTAATCTATAAATTAGTTAACGATGGTGTTGGACATCAACTATTGCCACATAATGGGAAGTAATGAAGCACCTAACATTTCAAATTCAATTATATTGGTGTTAGTAGCTTTGGTCTCCGTTACAAATGGCGGAGACATAGTAGTTTATTGGGGCCAAGACGGTAGAGAAGGTTCACTAAGTGCCACATGCAACTCTGGACTGTACAAAACTGTCAACATAGCATTCCTTTCTGCATTTGGAGGTGGCACTCAACCGCAGCTAAACCTAGCAAACCATTGCAACCCCGCATCAAATGGCTGCCTGAGTTTGAACAAAGACATAAAGAACTGCCAGGCAAGAGGCATCCAGGTCTTGCTCTCCATCGGAGGCGGAGCCCCTGGATACTCCTTGTCCTCCTCCAAGGACGCTACAAACTTAGCAAACTACATCTGGAATAACTTTCTGGGTGGAAAATCCAACTCTAGACCTTTTGGTAATGTTGTGCTGGATGGTGTCGATTTTGACATTGAACTTGGTGGTGGTGCATCCTTCTATATCGTGCTGGCTAAAACATTCTCCAATCTCAGCAAAGGTATATCATATATTGCGTGGATGTATAGTCATCATATGAGTTAACTATACTTTCTCAATATATAGAAACTGATTTAATAATACTTTGTTATTCAAGCAATAGATATATAAGATAATTACATTGTATCGTGCACCATGATAGGTGGACAGAAAGTTTACCTAAGCGCTGCACCACAGTGTCCCTTCCCGGATAAGCAGCTGAATGGGGCATTGTCAACGGGGCTATTTGACTATGTTTGGATACAGTTTTACAACAATGGTCCTTGTGAGTTTGATGCCAATAATCCCAGAAAGTTCCAGAGGTCGTGGAACCAGTGGACCTCATCCATAAGGGCAGGGAAGTTGTATGTTGGGTTTCCCGCGTCACCATCGCAGTCGGCGGCGGGTAGTGGCTATGTGCCACCACAGGTGCTCATGAATCGAGTCTTGCCTTTTGTTAAGAAATCAAGCATTTATGGAGGAGTCATGCTATGGGACAGGTTCAATGATCTTCAAACAGGGTATAGCAGGAATATCAAGCCCAGTGTTTAATGTGTTCGTCTCAAATTCCCTTCAATCGATCTAATCTTACGAGAGGGGCGTTATTGTTATAATAGTTTGAATTACATGGTATAAGTCATGAAGCTAATAAACGTGTGTGTTTCAACTCCTATATATTTTCAAGAGCAGTATATATAGCCATATAGGTATACACACAAACTGAAGAAAAATTAAAATTAATTTCTTTCATTATTAATACATGTGTACTAAATGTATTGGTGGTACATGTATTGACACAATAGTGAAACAGCATAAACATCCTGTTTCAGCGCTCTGTAGTTCACAATTCACATTTCACGAGTATATGTCTTGTTAATCTAGTTCTACACTAAACATTATGTAAACTTAGCTAGCAGAACATTCTGACCATCGTTAACTTTTGGCTCACGGCTACTATACATGGTCATTATTCAAAGGGCATTAAGTAAAAGTAATTATAGGCATTTAGGAGAGGTATGGTTACAGCAAAAGACACTTGTGCATATGCTTATATTATAGAACTTCATTAACTCCTCTTTCATCCCAAAAAGAGAAAAGCAAAATCTATCCATGATATGGATAAGATTGCATTTTCCTTGAGAGGTATTCATGATATGGATCCAGTCTTCAATTTAGGCATCTTCTGCTTAACAAAGAAAGCGGATAGCACACTTTTGCTGCGATTGGGAACTTGGAGCGTCTCCGGCTGATTTCGAATGTCAAATGACCTGAAACCTGTCGTGGGTTTGGAACCCTCAAATGCATCCTGCAGATATAAACTATCACAACTTCATCATATAACTCCAATGCATCTCACAATATTTTCCCAGTCTAACAGAATTACATAAAATGGAAAAAAGAAGTTTCTTTTGTTTTTGCCATTAGAATAAATTATGCATCTCACTTTGATAAGTCATCCCACTAGTATGCTGGGATCATATCCATTTACAACATAAATATAATAAGAAGCAGAAAATGAATAAGAAGCAGAGATTTAGCATAACTATCCGTATGAGATATATGACCATACAGCAGCTTTAAATGTATATGGCCATCACACCACCAACCTGCTTTTGCAGATAAAGTTCACAGCACGCAAAAGCCATGAAAATTGCCCTCAACTATCATTTTATTTCCAAAATTCACACTTCTTGAACATATCATAAGTAACTTATCAACTGAAGCAATGACCTTAATCCCTAAAAGCCATAGAATGTCTTATCCTAGAAAAGTAAACAACTAAGGAACCTTAAACCATTAGTCAAGTACTCAGTTATCAATCCAAACTGCAGCACAAGATTTTTATCCTAGAGCTTATAAAACAACAATGCATGAAGATCAACAACTTCTAGAAAACACTCAAGAAAATAGCAAAACATGGTTCAAAGTACACAAACGACATTTGCATTTCCTGAAGAATAATAACATTACCCTGCCCATGACACCTGTAGTCTGGGTGGCTGTAGTATAATTAGGAATTCCATTTGGTAATTGAGTTTGTGCTGCAGAAGGTTTCGTCCGTGTACGCTCTTCATTATCTACATGTAATTCAGAATCATAAGGAGCTATTATTTCCGCAGGACAGGAGAAAAAAAAATCAGATACCCTAATCAAGCGATCTATACAATATTCAGAGCTCCTAAGGATACCTAAAAGGTGAAAAACTCCAGATGTCTTGGCAGAAAAATTTGGGTCCTTCGTGCTGCAAAAGCAGATGACATAAAAGTGAAAACATGTAAGGAAACACTCTATAAACTAAGCAAAAGTAGCTGTCAACCATGGACCGCGGTCTTACTTTGCTGAAGCATGGGATGTCCGTTTTTTCAAGGTAGACTTAGTTTCTGATGCTAAATGCCATGAAAGGGTCTTTGCCACAGGGGTACCTACATACACTGGTACACCATCAGATGAATACTATGATTCCCACTTGCTATTAAACTTCATGAGGAGAGGGGGAAGGGTGGGGGACCACCGACCACACCTGAAGATTGAAGACGATTTCTGGTTTGAATTTTATGTTGTCTTGAATCCATCTTGCTGCGTGGACTGAAATGTACCTTTTTATTGACATGATCTAGCTTACATTGTAAATGAAGGGAAACAAAAAAGAGAGAATCATAAGTAAAAGAAAAATTTAAAGATCTTCCGTGTGAACAATTACTTCTAGCAGAAAAGAAAAGTGGTAAATCCTACTCGGCAAAATATAGTGTTTATGGTGTCTAGGAATGAAAGCCAACAACTGCTGTTGCCGTAGACCTTCCTTGTCGGTGTAAATTTTGCATGTAACAAGTCTCTACACATAACCAAATAAATCACATAAATTCCAATTGAAAGTGGTTTAATTTGTTTGAACAAGATATCTAAAAAATGTGTTACCTGATTCAGAGTAGATATCTTCAAGTCCATGGTTGAGACATCCAATGTTTGCTGGTCAAGAAGGTCAGTTAACTTGTAAGCAACGGTTCCAAGATGATCAACGGCATTCACAAGGGCTCTTACAGCATAATCTTTCAAGTTATCAAGCACCCTGATGGATAAGTAAAATATGCCTCAGGATAAGTTCATGCAGTAGCTTAACTTGAAACAACCAACCCTACTGTCGCTACTAATACAGATTCACTCTATATCCAATTAAGGATGGCAGGATCCCATGATATCGACATTATTGAGTCAGACCAGTTTTAAACAATGTTCTTTACGTGTTCACTTGCAGAGCAATTCAAAGTTTGTTACTTTGCTATTAGACTTTTAGTGATCTTTTTATTGATTTTATTAATACTTGCATTTATTGAATGCTAAATTCATAAATGTTAGGCATAACAATTCACAACTTGGCGAAAACTAACTAGCAGAATACTAATTGTTGCAGGTAACTAACCATTTGGAATAAAAATAAGTTGAAAACTCAGGTAAAGTCGACTTCAAGTGAAATTGATAGCTAAAGCTTTTAGATGAAAATTTAGTCAAATCAGTCAAATTATCAACTTCACCTGAAATCCACTGCACCTGAGTTTCCACATAAAAATAAACATAGTATTGATCAAATTAGCATACATAGATACTTACATTTGTTTGTGATCACTATTGAGATAAGACTTTTCACAGTATTCGGCAGCAGAATAAAGTTGCGGCCTCAGGTTCTTCAGTTCCTGAAATCACCATAATTATATTATGAGAGAGAGCGAAAATTATGACAGATAAGGACTCTCAATGGTGTGAAATAGAGAGAAAGATAGATCTGGTGAGGTATGAGTATGAGGATGACCTGCAAGGCGAAGACGAAGTTCTTGCTTCGCTCCATTGACACTTCGTCGAATGTGGTGGCCCTCTGCTGCTCCATCACCATGGTTATGATTATGCGTCCTAAGCTCAGCTCAAACAACTCATAAGAATACGATTATTTGATTGATGCGATGAAATTGAAATGAAGAAAGAATCTAAGTAAGGAAGAAGGAGTCAGTGAGTCACTCGCAAGGGAAGGAATATTAGCTTTCTTAGTTGTAACGACAGCGAGCATTTCATTGCAAAAAGACATCTCTGTCCCTTATTTAGATGGCGACTGCACTTCTGCTCTTGAGATTGACCCTTGTTTTACCTTTACACCCAATCTTCTCCCCTTTCTTACTCCTTACTTCAAATAATAATAATACCTCATGTAATTGAACGATATTGAAAATTGATCCATTGTGGCATTGTCCCAAGGAGAAGGACATGCACGCTACTAAACAATAGTATTTTCATTGGGATATATTTCCATGGTGTATAAAAGTCATTTTTCTTCTCAACTTGATAAGTTGAGAATCTTGAATAAATAATGATGCTATGGTATTATTTTAATTTAATCCAGCTAGAACAATCGCTTCATTTGTGAGTACAACTTTCATTAAGGTAAGGTGCACCCACCACTCGGTCTCTTTTTTTTTTTTCCTTAGAATATGGGCTAAGATGGCCTAGGCCTAAAGCCCAAAATGATATTATTCTACTCCGGTAACAAAAAAAAACATGTGACTGATTGCATTATTAGTTATTACCCGTAAAATATTCAATTATTTCTAATAAAATTCTTGTAAAAGGCTAATTAAATTAAAACCTATAAATTTAAAGGGGGAAAATGTATTTGAGAAGAAGATAGGAAAATCCGTAAAAAAAGAACAAAAAAAAAAGAGACAGCATAGGCCCCAAAAGAATCTAAGCTATCCTCAGTCATCACCAGTAATTATTCAGATGATGTTCTTTTCTTGTTATGTCTATCCCGTTGTCTTTGTCTCTGTCGTTATCTCGGCGCTCTGATAAAACGAGGGGAGAAAAGGTAAAATCATAATCCAACCAATCACATATTTTCCCTCTTGATTTACTTTGATAATTCCGATTATCCACAACCTCACAAGCATCAAAGATAACACAAACACAATCTTATTCGCGCCAATAATGTTCACGTCCCTCCTTCATCGATTCTCCCCACACTATAATTTCCCCACAGAAATTCAAATAAAAATAATGACATTTTCTCGCTTAATTTTCGTTTGAACTCATTGTCTCCGCTGGGGAAAAAAAAAATCATTCTAAGCTTTGTCGTCCATGACCATGGCACTCGTTATCCATTCCTCTGAAATGTTCATTGCCCCAAAATTTCCGTGTAATCCGAATCCAAACCCTATCAAATTCCACAGCTTTAAGCCCGTGGCAGTTGGGTCAAGTGCAAGAGGATTAAAAGCTTTTTGTCAAGTGAAGGATTGTGCGGTTTTGGAATTGGAACAGAATTTGAGGTTGTACGGTGAGTTCTCGGGTGCTGTGAAGTTGGGGAGGAAAGAAGAAGAGGAGGAAAAGCAGAAGTACTACGTGAATATGGGATATGCCATCCGAACTCTGAGGGAAGATTTTCCCCAAATCTTCTTCAAGGAACCTAGCTTCGATGTCTACAGGTGATTTCCCTTTAGCTTTTGCTCTCTGATTTTGCATTTTATAGTGGTTGGTTTTATGGAAGGTAAGATTTGTATTGACCGGAAAGATAGCCAGTTAGTTGTGCTTTCTAATTCTAGAAAGTTCAGTTTGTTATTTCTGTTAAACTCGTAAACTCTGCTCTGATTCAATTATTGAAAGTTGATCATTTATTGAAATTCTCTCCTAACATTGCATTGAAACATATCACGTCTTTGTTAGTTGGATTATCATCTGCAAATATCTCGCTCTAGAAGTTTCATATTGCTTGAAGATGTAGTCTTGATAACATTTGTAACTAATCAGTTATCATTACGTGATCTTTGATATGTTATGCTAAATTTGGCATGACTTCTTGCAGGGATGATATTGTATTTAAAGATCCTTTGAATACCTTTGTTGGCATCCAGAAATACAAATCGCTGTTGTGGGCATTACGATTTCATGGCAGAATATTTTTCCGAGCTTTGTCGATTGACGTAATCAGTGTGTGGCAGCCTGTTGAGAGTGTGATCATGGTTCGGTGGAGTGTTCACGGGATTCTGCGAATTCCATGGGAGAGTCGTGGTAGGTTTGATGGGACCTCTGAGTACAAACTTGACAGGAAAGGCAAGATTTATGAGCACCGGGTTGACAACATTGCTCCAAATACACCTCATCATAAATTTGGAGTGCTAAGAGTGGAAGAATTGATTCAATCTATTGGCTGCCCCTCCACCCCAAAACCAACCTATTTTGAAACATCGTCATCTACAAATAGAACTTGATGTTGCTCAAGTTCTTCAGTTTTGGTGTAATGGTGTAGACTGATGTTTATGTAAATATAGAGATAGATAAGCTAAGATTTGTCTTTTGCAGTATCTGGATACATGGTGTGCTCAAGTCTATTGGCTCCACGACAGGATGTTTGTTGGATGCTGTAATTAGTAGAGTTAGAAAAGCCTTGTATAGTAGTAAGTTTGTAAAATGCTATTGCAGGATCTCCCCTCTTGTATCTATAGATTCGATAAGCAAATTTTGTAGCTGTGTTAGCAGTTAAGTTTATTAAATATGTGAATGATTAGGAAAATATTTTGTGCCAATTAGGTTTTAGATAATCTAATATTCATTTTACAAGTGCGATTTGCTGCTTAATTTAACTGTTATTTTGTACTTACCGGCATATGCAAGGTTATGTGTTGAAAACAACTGCTACTATATTCAATACAAATATATGCACAAACATACATATCAACATACGTGCCTCCAAAAACAGAAATCTAATATGTTAACAGAGAGGTGCATCATGGATTCAAATCTAACATAACCATAATAAGTATTTAAGAATTCTAGACTTGGCCATTTATGGATGAACTATATCCAGTTTGATCGTCGTAGTACTTGGACCACAACATGACACCCCCATACTTTGTGGCACCCTTAATTACCGGAAGTACTTCTGATGTCAGGTTACTTGGCGAAATGAAGCCTCCTCCAGCTGCCTGTGGTGCTGCTGGGAGGCCTAAGAATATTTTAGTGGCAGGTACTTGTGTAGTCCATTGCTTCCATGCATTCTCAAGATTGGCAATGCCTCCAGAAGAGTACTGACATGGAGGATTTTTGTAGAATTGAACCCAAACATAGTCGAAAAGACCGGTCTGAAGGGCATTTCCAAGCCATGCATCAGGGAAAGGACATTGAGGTGCTGCAGTCAAGTAAACCTTCTTGCCTTTGTTGTTGTATCCTGAAAGATACCTTGCAAGCTCATCCCAATGTTGGTTTGTTCCTCCTTCAATGTCAAAGTCAATGCCATCCAAAACAGCCTCGCCTAGTGGACGTGTCGATGACTGTCCTCCCAAGAAGTTATTCCAAAGGAAAGTGGCAAGTTGCCTAGCATCCTCTGTTGATGCAAGGGTGTAGCCTCCAGGTCCTCCTCCAATTGAAAGCATAACTCTGATGCCTTTGGCTTGACACTGCTTTATGTCGGCGCTTAAATTCGTGCAGCCATTGTTGCTGTATGGATCACAATGGCCTGCAAGGTTTAGCCTGGGAATTCGTCCATTGCCGAAACTGTAAAGAAAAGCAATGTTCACATACTCATAGTTTCCTGTGGCACAAGTTTCTGCCAAGGTACCTTCATTTCCATTCTGACCCCAATAAATGGAAATTCCCCCAGCATCAGATCCCACTGTTAGGATGAATATCACCATTGAGAAAATTGGTATATAAGTTGTTGCCATGGTACGTGGTTTGATTGCTCTCTTTTGAAGTGTTAAAGCTTGTTTTAGATAGTAGTGCAATGCTACTTGTCTACGTTAATGTTATGCTTATATAGCTTAAATTTTCCAATTTGCTTTGACACTAACAATGTTTGGTTATGCAAATAATGAGCGTGCCTTAATGCTGTGGAATTGTAAATTTTGTTTCACACGATTGTTTGAGTCTTAACAAAGTAAAATCAGCTAGAACATTGCCTTGTCTATTGTTTGGTTGTTTTACTTTACAACGTACGCCATAGGGAGGGCCTGAAGTAGATACATTTTCGGTAATAGAACTTGGCTTATTTAACATTTATTAATTATTGTAACAATTAATAATTAAAATCAAGAGAAATCACGTATATATCTATTTAATATGCAATGATGGATGAGTAATTTATTGTGTTTCGGCTTCATAGAGAGTGCTATGTTAACGCTCTTGATTAATTAACTAAAACATTAACAAGATATAGCATTAATAATAATAACTCTTCACTAACTAAACTCAAAACATTAATTTATTGAAGCAAAAGTTAAATCAAATACAACAAATTTGGTATACATGACGCTCGTGCGTTTTATTTATTATTATATATGAATTGCCTGAGCTAAAACAATATATCGTACAAATAGAATGAAATGATGGTGCTTCACTTTATCAAATTAGTTATTATGGTATCAGAACTGTTTTTCAAGGTAGTTAATTACTTTTTTATCCACTTGAAAAGCTTTAGTCAAAACTTCAGGAGAAATAGGTGGAGTGGATCCAAAAACAGCATTTGCAATTGTGATAACACCTGGATTCTGACTGCTAAGTCCAGAAATAGCAACAGCGTTGCCATAACCGACGTTGAATTGGAAATGAATGAGACCAATTGGGAACACAAACACATCACCCTTGTTGAGCACTTTAGTAAAAAGACGGTTGGTGTTGTTTTGATTGGAAGTGACAAATCCAACAAAGAGAGTGCCTTCAAGAACAGTCAAAATCTCTGTGGCTCGAGGGTGAGTGTGAGGAGGGATTAAACCCTTAGGTGCAAAATCTAGGCGAGCAAGTGATATGCCGAGTGTGTTAAGTCCGGGTAGTTCGTTAACACTGACAGGAGTCACGTTTGAGCCAAGTTTGTTGACAACATTCCCAAGATCTACATGCTTGAAGAAATCTTCAGCTACTACAACTTTAGGATCTCTGCAAATGTTTCCATTCACAAATACTGCAAAATAAAAAATTAAGAAGAATTAATTATAACGATGCTTAAGCTTAACCATATACATTGAAAGGAGCTTGATACTTGAGTATGTAATGATATATACCAGCATTTTGGGTGTCATTGAGAGCCACACAGAAATCTTGCAGTGGACTGGGATCATAGGCTGATGCAAAAGAGGATGCCAAAGCCAACAAACCAACAAGGAAGTAGATTGCTTTCATTTTGTGCCTCTTGATATACCTTTAAATTGATGCTATGTGTGTAATTGCTAATCTCTTATGAATGATGCTATGTATGTAATTGCTTAATTAGTTGTGGTGAGACTTGATGAATTTGTTGAATGGGAACCTTGCTATTTAAAGGGAGGAGTCATTGAATTGGCCTGCAAATTAACGTTGTTGCATCTAATAATTGCTGAACCATTCTATACCAACTATGTATGTGCTTGTTCAAAGAATATATTAAACTTGTCACGTTAGCTCCAAAAAAAAATGAACAATTGATCAATTATTTTTCAAATTGATTGTCTTAGGACTTGGTCTCAGTTATTGAGACTTGGTAGCTGAAATTTGCAATACCTTTTAGAACAAGTAAATACATCATATTATATTTCTTGGTTGCCTCTCTTCCAAGTTTATCTATTATTTGACCAAACATGTAGTTTATACTATTTATATATTATAATATGAAAATTTCCTAGAGCAGCAGTTGGGGGAAAAGGGATATAGTCATCATAAGGAAAAGAAAGAGACCATTTCAGATTCACACATGATGTCCCCAAATTGGAACAAATGGCAATCCAAAATTGTGAACTGATTTGTTGCTTTTTTTACTAGTTTGACAGTAAAATATTATCCCCATAATATTGTGTGAGCTCGCTTAGGGCCTTATTAATTCCTTCTGGAGAAAGATATTCGTATTATTTTAACTACAAGTTGTGGCCTCAGCTATACACACGGTTATAAAATTTTTTTATTTAAATTATTTAAATATAATATTTATGAAAATATATAATTTGTAGTGTATTTACTTATATACACAATATTTCATATCCCAGATACAGTATTTAAAAATTAGTTAAAGCCACATTTCGGGGACATTGCACCGAAAATATGATACATAAAGTTAAAAAACGGCAAATCGTGTATCGGAAATATGCTCAAAAGTCAATTTTGGGCACAGTATCTAGAATATATGTATTATTGTAACAATTTAATTATAATGTTAAGTACTCGTATGATTAATTAAATATCCGATTTGAAAAAAAATAACGATTTAAATTTTTTAATTAAAAAATATAATTAAAATTTTAAAATTATCTAAAATATGTGTAAAACTTTATTATACATCGATATAATATTTTGTACAATGTTTAGTTGGTTTGATTTTAATTTAAATTAACGATTTAATTTAATCAAATAAAAATAAATATACTTATATTATTATACTCGTACGATTATTTATGAGCACTGCTAAATTAATTTTAAAAATTGACATTAATAGATTAAGCTATGCGCGTATAAAAAAGTTGGCTATATTCTATAGGCATTACTTAATTTAATAATGCGACCTTTTATATTGGTATGGTAAGAAGCATACCTACAATATAAAATTAATCTAATAATATCACACAATAATATTAAAAAGGTAACAATTTTATTAAAAATAATATTTTTTAATTATCAAATATTCATCCAATATTTTATACTTATAGTCAATTATTTTATTAAAATTAATATATAATTAATTATATGAATATAATAATATAAATACATAATATTATAGTTAATTTGTTACAATAATACATGTATCTCGAATATTGTGCTTAGAATATGTTTATGAGTATATCTCTGGTATGCAGTACCCGATTTGCCATTTTGTAGTATCCTGGTTGCACTCAAAATGTGCTTTTAACTTTATGTATCAACAGTGTATTTGAGATGTTCCTTTAACTAGTTTTTAGATATTGTACTCGGAATATGAGATGTTGTGCATGTAGGTAAAGAATAAAGCTCTACATTTAAACAAAATACTTAATCAAGTATAACCAAGTTATTATAACAATTTTTTAAATTATGCGCTTTTTTTTTCTTCTCGTTTTCTTTTTCCGTTTTCTTCTCCTTCTCCTTCACTATTCTTTGTTTTCTTTTTCTCCTGCTTCTCCTTCTTCTTCTTTTTCTTCTTCCAAATTCGCACACGCAGGTTCTTCAATGTTGTATCTTCTTCGTTATCGTCATCACCAATAATACCAACATTTTGCGAACATCTTTATTAGTTCTGCTTTTTTTACTGTCATTATTAAATAATTTCGGTTCATTTCTTAATTTATTTTGGTTCATTTGTGTGTTAATTGATGTTCACTTGATGCTGCTAATAAGTATTGACCAAATTTTTTATTCTTTAAATAATTTCGGTTTATTTCTTAGTTTAATTGAGATTTATTTGGATGCACAAATGAATTCAATGTGTTTTTGTTAATGATTGAGTCTGTTTTTAGCAAAAAAGAATGAAATTATTTATTATTACTTTATTCAATTGTTATAGATTTTATTCTATTCCATTCAATTTGTCTTAAAAGTCATTCTAACCATTGGGACAAATTATTCATCAACAACACACCTGGACTGTAAATGAACTAAAAATATTATTAAAGCAAAACCATTATTGTATAATACCAAATGAACCGAACATTTGTCCATTATATAAATTCGAATTCAGAAATACCTGCATCTAGAATAAATCAAAAATATTATCATAGCGAAACCACTGTATAATACTAAATGAACCGAATAATATCCATTATATAAAATATTGGTGTTGTTGGTGATTACAACAACGAAAGAGAAGAAGAACCTACGTGCACGAATTTAAAAGAAAGAGGAAGAGGAAGAGGAGGAGGAGAAATAGAAGGAGAAGACGAGGACTAAGAAATTGCGTTATTAAAACGCGCGTATGATACATGCTGGTGTGATAAAAGTGGTTTTTATTAAGTTTAGGCCAATTTGATTAGACTTAAATACAAAATGCTTAAATATGTAGTTAGGCTGATAGATAAATACACTACAAATTACATATTTTCATAAATATTATATTTAAATAATATATATTAAAAAATACCCATGATTACAATAACCAACCTTACAACCACAATAATTTTGTCCTTTTTTTTTTATTGCAAAGACAAAATTTCCCAGTCTTCCTTTTTTATAAGTTTTTTTTTTTTGTTTATAAAAAACAGGACTAAAACCCAAAAAAATTACACATAAATAATTCTAGAAAAAGAAGTATCAATGACGTCTACCATAAAATAAAAAAGAAATAGCAAAAGGTAAACTAAAAAAAAATGGCATCCTAACTGCAGATTATGACCTTGTGCCGCTAGTCGATCAACACAAGCATTTGTTTTTTTTAATTTATGATAAAATTTTCAAGCAATAAACCTGTGACATCTAGAATGAATCGCAGCAACAAAAAATTTAGCAAAATGAAAATTAGCAGTATTTCTCACACATAATTTCATAGCAACTTTTGAATCTACCTCGATACTTAAGTTAAGAATACTAAGGTTGATAGCCAAATCCAATCCAACAAAAATTTTTCCATAATTCAACTTGAGTAAAAGAGCAAGTACCTAAATTAATACTTAAACATGCCAAAAACTTACCATCATGATCCCTTATGATACCACAGCAAGCCACAGTTCCTTCTTTTATGACCAAGCCATCATTAATTAATGTGAAGAATAGCGAGGCAGAGGACATACATCTGATTTGTTTCTCAAAAAAGGAACCAATTCTATTATTGGTTCGAAAAAAAAGTTCGGATTATGTAAAATAGTAGTCTTTAGCTAGATGGAGAGTTGTCCAACAAATAGAATCTTCTTGCATAGAGTGGTCAACCTCAAAGATAAACTTGTTCCGCTGAAACCAGAGGATATTCATTGTGCAAATGAAGATCAAGGGTCAAGGGACACCTTGGTGGTAGGATTGAGCTGATAGATTTTTCAGGAGCCATGGATAAAGAGGCTTACTGAAAAAAGTATCCATACTCAATGAATTATCTATGCTTTTCCATGTCTCATGTGCGACTTTACAATCTCGGAGGACATGTAGCACAGATTTAGGATAAAGACCACAAATACAACAAAGATCATCTGGTGTCATTCTTCTTTGAAAACAAAGCTCATTTGTGAAAAGAGCATTGTTTGTTACTAGCCAACAAGATGCACGAAGTTGCTATGAAGCTTGCTATTTCTAGACCTTTGTGAAAAGCATAGCTATAGAGTGTAACCAAGCAACTTGGTCCTCTCCCATACCACTCTCCGATGGTTTAATTGCAGTCAAGATAGGAACCCAATCTTCATCTAGAAAATTACCAAGGAGATTAAAATTTCAGCTTGAGCCAGACACATATTCTAGCACCTTTGTTCTCCATCTTATTTTCTATAAGAAATTTAGGGACAAGATCAGCTAGTCTCTACACACTAGGTATCCAATGATTAGTCCACATGTTCACCTGCACCCAATCTCCAAATGAGATTTTGCCCAAAAGTTTTCCAAACCTAGTAGATATATTTTTATATATTAGAACAAGATTAAGGCTTGTTAATGATCAAAGTTTGATTACTTCCACATCTATATTTGCTCTGTAGGACTTGTACCCATAGAATATCCGAATGGTGAATTATCTTCCAAGCTAGTTTCATCATGTGAGCATTATTAAGAGCTCTGGCCGGTCTTAAACCTAGTCCTCCCTGCATCTTTGGTAGACAAATTTTTTTTCAAATAAGGAGACGAGGCTTCTTACCATCAGAAATTTATCCCCATATGAAATGTCTACAAATGCCATCAATTTTGTCACAAACACTCAGCAAAATTTTAATTGTTTGCATTAAATCATGGATGGTAGCTAGCACGGATTGCCTGCAAGAGAAAGATTTCGAGCCTTCCAGGAGCTAATTCAGCTGGCCATTTTATCCAGAATAAATTGGAAATCTTCTTTCTTTGTCCGTAATGACACATCATCTTAAGCGATTTTTAGAGTTCTTTTTCATTAATTTTCTTAGATTTTACTCAAATTTCTTATGTTTCTAATAAAATTATATAAATAATGAAATATTTGGAGTTAGAAAAGTGTTGTTGTGTTTTTAGGAGTTTATAGCTCAAAATAAGCAAGAATTAAAGCTTTTATTACAAGAAAGACAAAACTACAACAAAAATGTGGCTTAAGGAACAAAAGCGTGTTGTAAGGAAAAATGAAAAATGGAGCCAAAGCACCTAAGGACACATGCCTGACGGCCAAGAGCACACGCTCGACGGCCATGCTACACACCTGGTGGCCCTCTTTCCTTGCTTTCATCCGCCGGGCGTCCCCCAAGTTTCCAAGATATACACGCTCGGCGTGTGTGCTCCTTAAAGGTGTATGTTTGGGCTTACGCCCAATGATTGTCTCTAATGCAAGATCGGACGTAAAGACAATTCCAACACTAAGAGGTAACAATTAAGGCTCAATCTTACTTATTCACATCATTAAAAATCTTAATCACATCCAAAACATTTAAGATTCTAGAAGTTTAGTTATTGATTCTTTCCAGAAACATAAGAGATTTTGTTATTAGGATTTGATTTGAATTATTGTTTTTTATTTGAAATTGAAGTCAGTAATTAGTTATCTTATCTTTTTCTCCGAAAGATGAGATTAGGATAATTTGAAGTTAAATTCTATAATTAAGATATAAATAAGTGAACATTGTTCACAGAAAGGAGACATTTCGTCCTTCGATACAGTCTTCTTCTTGTTTTTCTTTCATTCCATGGGTAACTAATCTTCTCTCAAAGGGTTAGGAGCTTTGTTTATGTTTTCTATGGAGTATTAATCTAAGTTTATTTTATTCTAAAGTCTTTCATTGATCTATTTCATGATTGAGTTATTCGTTTTTCATTCGAATTAGTAGCATGAGAAGGTACCCTGATTTCTTTTTGAATTCTTCTTTCATAATTGGAAAATTCGATATTTGGATTAAAGTTTAAAAACTCTTTCACTTGACTCTTTGAATTTGGCTAGCGATAGTGGTTCAATCAATATGCGACATATGCATGATTTTCAATCACTTTGATTTTGAATAAGTGATATATAATTCAGATTAGAACATTTTTTGAAAATTATGTTTTGTTCTAAGGTTTAACTGGACAGAACTAACTTGAATATGTGACATATAATTCGACCTAAGGACTACTTTTAATTCTTATTAGAAACTAAATAAGTTTTTGTGCTTAAACTCTTTAATTAATTAATTGACAACTATTGATCAAAGAGAAACTGAGAAATCAAGGAATTAGAAATCAGCTACTAAAGATTTGTCGTAAAAGATCTTTGCATATTTCAAAATAAGTAAATAAGGTTTGGTTTTTCTAAGAGCATAAATATCTCCGAAGCCCTTGATTTTTACTATCATTGTCTTCTCTCAATCAACATCTAAATTCACTATCTCTCAAGTACTCAAGATTCCAAGTAAGATACAAGTTTTGCCCTCATCAATCTAGGTTATTTTAATCTAATTAGGTATTTAATCTAACATTTGCTTGCTCAATCCATTAATCCTCGTGGTAACGATATCTACTTACCGTGGTATTACTTGAACGATTTGGTGCACTTGCCAGTATCTATGAGTTTTAATTTTTGCTCATCAAATTTTTAGCACAGTTGCCGAGAATTAATTGAGATTAACAACATATATCTGATTAAATTCTAACTTAGATCTTGTTTATTCTATTTACTTTTGTTTCACTTTCAGTTCTTTATTTTCTTTTCTTCTATTCTACATTCTTTTTTTTCTTTTCTTCTCTTTTACTTTTTTTTTACATTCTTTTAGTTCTTTATCTTGTCAAAATTATTTCTTTCTCCTCTTTATTCCACAAGGTACGTTTGATCTTTTTTTATTGTTGTCTTGCATGCAAAAAGAAGATCACACACCTCCTCTCCAATATGATCCTAAGATATAGTTAACTCTGATTTGATTGAAAAAGAAAGCAAGAGCCAAAAAAGAAGAAGAAAAAGAAGAAGAGAAAATGGCAGACGAGCAAAACAATGCAAGGAGGACTCTTGGAGACTACAACACACCCACCCCTAAAGCTGTGGAGACAGCATAGCAAGGCCCATGGTTCAAGAAAATAATTTTGAACTAAAGCCTTTACTCATCCAATTGGTATAGAGGGACCAATTTAGAGGTAGCCCTCAAGAGAACCAAAATATTCACATAGAAATTTGGTCATTACACACTTCATCCGCCTCAGCTTCGACAATAGGTTTAACCGCCTCAGCATCGACAATAGGTTCATCGCCATTGGGTTTGGCCTTTTTTATATCTTGTCGAACCAAATTTTTTTTTGGACGAACTTCTTACCCGCCACCGCCGCACGTCCGCTCATGTGGAGAGAAAGAGAGCAGACCCTCGATTGCTTGCACTAATTTGATTATTAGCTGCACCAAAGAGAAAGCCCTAGCAGAGCCGTAATAGGAAATCACTAGTCTTGTTCCTTTTAAGAACTTCTGTTATAAAAAAAAAATCAAAGTTTTAAAAACCAATTTATCTTTCACTTAAATAATCTTATTGATTTGGTTTTTATGTGAAATTTGACGTGTTGATGCAGGAGCATATATCTTTACGTTTGTATCGTTAATTAAAGTAATATAGTTTAGCATATATTGTTATATTGTGTTATAAGTTAGTCCCATATTTTTCAATTTATGAAGGTTTTTCTCCCCTACTAGTATAAATATACATATGTACCCCTTTTATTATTCTTCTTCGTCTGAAGATTTGTCCACACGAAAAGCACGATACAACACGACTCACAAAGCTAAAAGACTTAGGAATTGATATTCCTGAGTTTGAAGGGAGACTCCAACCTGATGATTTCATCAACTGGCTTTGCGTCAGTATGGTGGGAGAATCTCAAGCGTCAGCGAGAAAAAGAAGAAAGAAGAAAGATCAAGACATGGGATAAAATGCGTCGTGAGCTCAAGCACAAGTTCCTTCCTGAACATTACAGGCAAGACACCTTCGTCAAATTTCATAATTTGAGACAAAAATAATTATATGTAGAAGAATATAGAATAGACTTTAAAGAGTTTCTTATGAAGTGTGACATTCAAGAGCTTGAAGAACAAAAAATTACTCGTTATCTTGGAGGACTGAATATAGAAATTTCTGATATCATTCAACTACAACCATATTGGATCTTGGATGACGTCGTTAGGCTGTCATTAAAGATTGAAAAGCAAAGAACACAAAGAAGCAACGCTCAGTCACCGAAAGACAAAGAAATCATCCTTAATATTCAACAAGAAATGAAGACAGGATCTTTTAAAAGTAACAAGGAGTGTGGATCATCAGGTAAGAAATGCTTCAAATGTCAAGATTTTGAGCATATTACTGCTGATTGTCCAAACAGAAGGGTTATTACTCTTGTCGAGAAAAGGGTTAACAAATAACCAATCCAGGAACAAGAGGAGGAAGGTGAGGTTGCTTATGCTATTGAAGAAGTTCCAGCCGATTGTGGAGAAGTTTTAGTAATTCGTCGAAGCCTGAATACTGCAAGGATAATAGAAGATGAGAGTTGGCGACGCCACAACATCTTTCACACAAGATATATTGTTGAAGAGAAAGTTTGCAAGGTCGTCATAGATAGCGAAAGTTGTGAGAATGTTGTTTTAAATTATATGGTAGACAAATTGAAGCTTCCAACCGAGTTACATTCTCATCCTTACAAGTTGCATTGGTTAAAAAAGGAGAATG
The DNA here is from genome assembly GCF_000817695.3 of Arachis duranensis. NCBI lineage: Eukaryota > Viridiplantae > Streptophyta > Magnoliopsida > Fabales > Fabaceae > Arachis > Arachis duranensis. The sequence goes on from NC_029777.3 coordinate 2,894,300, forward strand.
AAGTTAAAGTAACAAAGCGATGTTGTGTTCAATTTTTCTATGGGAAGCAAATGCAAGGATAAAGTATGGTGTGACGTCATCCCGATGGATGCGTGTCACTTACTGTTAGGACGTCCTTGGCAATATGATCGTCGAGCTATTCATGATGGTTTCAAAAATACATACTCTTTTATCAATGATAGCAAGAAGATCGTATTAACTCCGTTACAACATATAGATAGTCAAAAGAATTAAGTTGAGCTGTACCTTTTCACATCTTTCAAGACCAAATGCACTCACCAATGGAATCTTTCGCTAATACAAGATGAGCTTTTTTCAACTCAGGGAGGATAATGCAAGAGCTCTTTCCAACCCAGGGAGAATGATGCAGGAACATATATCTTTACGTTTGTGTCATTAATTAGAGCAGCCTAGTTTAGCATATATTGTTATATTGTATTAAGAGTTACTCTCACATTATCCAAGTCATGAAGGTTTTCTACCCTACTAGTATAAATATGCATATATACCCCTTTTGTTTATGAAGTTGAATTGATTGAATTATATATTTAAATAAACTGTGTGCTTATTTTCTTTTAGGCTCTTTTAGAGTAAAATGTGCATCGTTGCCTTAGCCAATCAAGATGGATTCTTGGTTAATTTCATCATAATGGGATTGTTAACTCCATCAAGATTAATGACTCAAACGACGTCTCAGCGTCATGTGTAATGTTTATTGGTTATGTGGTAGTCCCCAATAAAAATTGGACATTTGTTAAAAAAAAAAACAAATTAATAATAAATTAAATTTAAATAAATACATTTTTTAATTCTTATTAGTAAAACATGAATTAGAACATGATACTGAGACATGTGATCCCTTTGCCATACATTTTTAATTCTTATCAGAACATGATGCTGCACGTACTGCTGTGCCTCTTTTATTCCTCGGATCGCTGATTAGGTTTGAGTCAGTGACTTGGCTTCCTCAAGCTGAACTGTCATGGTTAAGACAGCAGCATTTTGAGTAAGGATGATGAACCAATTCATTTTGCTTCAGCTTGAAATCGTGAAATTATGTCACAATCCCCGTAACAGACAACAGATCATGCAAACGGCCCAACAACCGAAATGTGGATTAAGCCAAAAATTAATTAACCTTATTCGCCACTGACTGGTTCAGCATACATTTAGTTTAAATTACAATACTAACACAACATTCATTCTACTTGCTCTGATGTTGCTGAATCGAGATATTTTGACATGTAAAGTACTTTTGTCAAATGGGCATTGTGCACTTCTTTTGAGAGTGTCCTAACATATGGCAGCGACCACATTGAACTACCCTTTTGGGTCGCTTAAAGTTCTCCACTCGTAGAACCTTCTTTTTTGGCCTTCCAGGTGGTCGGCGAGTCTTTGGTGGGCGAATCATAATATCAACCCTTGCACCTCCACCTTCTGCTCCTTCCCCAAGTTCTCTCCATTCACTCTTATCTGGAATGGGATTTATTGTCTGTGAATAGGTCATTCTGTAACTTTGTACAGTGAAGCATGGTTCGGCAAACATATGGGCATTGTGTCCACAAGATATAAGGGCAGCAGCAGCATGGGCACAAGGTAAACCATAAAGCTGCCATCGACGACAAGAACACTCACGGCTTCTTATATCCACAATGTTGGTCCTCTCAGTTGAGACAATCTCAAACTCAACTTCATTTGCCCGGAGTACTTGATAGCAATGAGCATCAGCAATTGCTTCCATAATCCGCTTCTCAGCCGAGGGTACAAGGATTGATGTATACCTCATGCCCGTATCTTGCCGATCATTAAACCAAGACACCATCTGCTGCCGGATGTGTTCCATCATCTGCACTATAGGAAGCTCATGACATTCAAGGGCCCAGTTGTACAGCAATTCAGTTACCCCAAGAGTAAAATGGCCATATCGAACACCCTCAAAGTATGCCACAGCCCAAAGATGGGGAGGAAAGTGTTGAAACCAAGGTATAACATCCTGCGAGATTTCTATCATCTCACTAATCTTGCTTTCAAATTCAGCAGCTGTAAGGGCATAGACAGCATTCCAGAAGATATTCACCAACTTTGTATTTTTGAATGTATCGCGAAAATTTTCGCTAACATAGCGTAGACAGAAACCATGGGAAGCAGTGGGAAAATGTGTTTCTACAGCCTCCACAATGCCTCTTTGCCTTTCAGATAATATTGTCAGTCTAGGCATGTTGTCAGTGTTTACTCCAAGAAGCTTTCGCAATTCCGACATGAACCACATCCAGTTTTCATCACTTTCAGTATCAACAATAGCAATGGCCAAGGGAAACAATGCATCATCAGCATCAACAGCAGCAGCACAAAGCAATGAACCCAAGAACTTCCCTTTAAGATGTGCTCTGTCAAGCTCTAAAAGTGGCCTACAAGCATTTATAAACCCATAAATTGATGCACGGTAAGAAATAAACAGGCGCTGAAAACAGTTTTCTTGTCCAGTGGCAACAACAGATGCAATGCTACCAGGGTTGGTTTTCCTTATTTGCTCACAGTATGCAGGGAGAAGACGATAACCTTCTTCAAATGTTCCATGAAGTGCAGCCATGCTCCGCTCCTTCCCACGCCAAGCTTGCATGTAAGAAACAGCAACTCCATGCTGATCACGGATATCTTGCAGTATTTCCCTTGGCTTGTATTGTGGATTGTCTCGTATGCGCGCTTCTACAGATCTTGCAACCCAACCTACTGATGCCTGCTGATGATGAAGGTTGCGAACTCCCTCACAAGTATGGTCTCCATGTAGGGTTCTAATAGTAAAAGTAGAAACCCCAGGACATTTTGCAACATGAACACGCCATGGACACCCTTCTTTGGAGCATTTTGCTATAAAACGACTGCGATCTGACTTAACTATCCGAAGGTCAAAATGCATAGCTATGGCAATATCTTTCAATGTTCTTCGGCAAGTTTCTACATCTGGAAACTCTTGCCCAATGACTAATGGTTGTTCTTGCCTAATGATTAACGGTTGTTCTGCTACAGTCTGAGAAGCATTAGTTAATGCTAAAGAATGAGTAGCCATATGTCCACCAAAACAAGGAAGGAGCTGTGTCATCTGAATCTAAGGGTTTCCATCATACTTATGAATTACTAGGGGCTTCCATGGATAGACACCGAAAAATATCACCATAATTAAACTTTCTGCCGGTTACAGACACTGCAATTCGTTGGAGGAGACATGATTAAATTCTATAAGTAGCTCAAAACAGAAGACAATCAAGGAAAAAAGAGAATATGGAAATGTCCTATGAATAAAGAACATAAAATGCAGTAAATTAAGTAACCAATAAACTTATAACAAATATTCAAAACGGGAAAGAGGACAACAGTGCAGAGGGAAGGAAATTGTAGAAAATATCCTGATCCACCATCAGACATGAAAAATAAATCTATAAACAATGCACTTACATAAACGGGGGAGGGCTGTGAATGACTTATTTCTTGTGCAGCATGAACATTGTGAATACTGAATAGACATTCTCTGAACATGGCCTTGCCTAAACTGCTGATATGGTTGATTGGCCCTTCACACAATTAATGCAAAATAATTTCTTATCACTTGCATAGAACTGCTTCATTCATTTATTCTTTGTTTAACAAAAAAAAAAAAAA
>NC_029777.3:2898008-2899788 GCF_000817695.3 Arachis duranensis
ACTCAATACACTGACTTCTCATCTTTTCGGAACTCAAAACCAAGATTTCGTGTTTATATTCCCTAGCTCTCATGTAAGGGTTTCTCTTCTGAGAGAGAAAATTAGCATGGAAACAGGATCAACTGCCAGGGAAGCAGCATAAAACCGATGTATAACATAATCCATTGAGAACATATATGAGTGATTCAAGTTTCCAATCACGGTTACAGTGCCCTACATTACTCACCTAAATACCTAGGTCACAAAATCTGCATCAAGATAGGGGTTTGAGCACAACAACCGCTAACACTCACTGCGGATCCGACAATTACAAATCTGGATACCTCAGTTTTGGTGTCTATTGTCTGGAATTTCGTGAAGTACGAGGCGGGATTTTCCATTGACAAAACAATTCTATGAGCGAATGAACAGGCTACCTAAAGATTCAACAAAAATCAATTCCATTTTGGACAGAAACAAAAATCGAAACTTCTAGAAGTTTGTATGTGGAACTAATCGAGGGTATGATGCGGAAGAGAACAAACAAAAACGGTGAAGAACGGGCTTCCATTGAGAACATGTAAAATTTAATTCTCCAAAAAAAAAAAAATTAAAAAGACGGAAAGAAGAAGAGAGAAATAAAATTAGAAAAAGCACCTTAATGATTATTACTGTTATAATTGATTTGATTATGTAACGGTATTGTGTGAGTGGTGAGCTGCTGCTGATGCTGCTGTTTCTCCTTCTCCGTCTTTTGTTTGTTATTTTGTTTTGTTTCAGCTTTCGGTTCTGCAATTTGAGGAGATTATGGACTATACCAGACAACTCTTTTTCCCCTTTTTTTTAATGTTTCCATGATACGCACAATTAATTCTAAAAAGTATTACACTAAAAATCTAAGACAAAATTTACTTGTACTTACTTAATAATAGATAAATAAATATCAGTACAATTCTTTCCAACTGATAATAATTGATAAAGAATTACATTTTGTATTGGTAATTAATTTTTAATTTTTTTATATAGATCATAGAATATTTATTAAATCTTATTGTTAACTTTAAAGTTTTATTACTTATTAAATAAATTTAATTTTAATGTGTTAATCGTATAAATAATTTTTTTATATAATCATATGATTAAATTCATGAGTTTAAAAATCATGCACTGCTAGAAGAAAGGAAAACTAATTTTGAAATAATTAAGTATATAATAACATATGTTTAACTCTCCTAATTTTGTTATGATGGGTATACGTAATAATACTATAGTTTAATTTGGTATTTTATAGAAGTGTTTTGACACAGAAAATTATCAAGGCTAATTACTGAAAGAGAAAGTTTAGAAGGTCAGTACTTTTATTAAAATTTGATCCGTATTTAATTATAAAAAAAATTATAATTATATACTATTAGATATTATCTTAGACAATTAAAAATATTGATGACGACTCTTTATTGACTATACATCACGAATTCTACTGACTTTCTAGCACTCATTTTACTAAAAAAAAATAAACTTATGTTTTTATTTTTACTTTATTTAAACTAATATTTTTTTAAATATACTTTATCTCAATTTATTTACTTGGCAAATAGTAAGATTATCAAAATTTATTATTTTTAGACAATTATTAACTTAATTTTTTTAATTTAATAATTTAATAATATATTTTATTCTATATTTTTAAATATTAATGACTAATTGGCTAAAAATAATAAATTCTAATAGTCTTTTAATATTTTTTTTCTTTCTTAAAAAATGTAATTCATCCTCATATTAAAAAAGAAAACAAATTCTA
>NC_029777.3:2899984-2958650 GCF_000817695.3 Arachis duranensis
TTTTTATTCAAAAAAATATACTACATTATGTCATATTTAAAATTTATATTAAATTATAATTATATTTTAGAATATTTATTTATAATTTATTTATTATTTATTCTAAAATAATTTTTTAGTTAAATTATAGTTAAATTAATTAGACTAATAAACTAATAAATTAGTAATTAGAGCGATTTAATCACCGGTGTGATTTTCAAAACCTTGAGTCAAGTCACCAGGATCGGCTGGGTAGTCCTGTTCATTAGAATAGAGCCGGAAGTTGCAAATGTCTTCGTCTATGGCAGCAAGGGAAAGCCGTGTGTCAAAGGAGAAAGAACTGAGTGAACCCCGATGAAGAAGAAGGTTTAGCTGCAGAGACTATGAGCACAAGGTGAAGAGAACAGCGAAGGGTATCCCAGTAACCAGTAGGGTCGAGATTGTAGCTGAAGATTTGAAAGTCGGACTAAATGGGAAGGGAGATTTCGGATCGGAAAAGTGGAACGGCGTTGGAATCTGCTGCACATCACGCGCTTGAAAGCAGGAAAATATTCTTGCATACGTCTTCTTCTTCCTCCAAATACATACTGTTTCTACTGTTAGTTATTTATTCCAAAGTGGGATTAACACTATCGGGCTTCAGGTTTCAATATTTGTGTTCTTTTCTTTTGCTGTCTTTTTCAAGTATTCATTTTTTTTTGCAGTTTAGGGTTCCAGACATATTCAAACGAGTTGCAACTTAAAGTGTTGTCGGTAATGGTTCTATAATTCACGGATAAGCATAGGATTCTTGCATAACTCAAGCGCCTCGATCATGACATCAAATTCCTTCAGGTTCTTTCTTTCTTTCTTATAATTTTGATTTGCTTACTAAGAAAGTGGAATCTAATTTAGTTGCAAGCAAACTTCTTTGCAAATTCTGAATTGTCTGTTATCCGTCAGAATTTCTTGCCAAGTTTATTGCTATCCATTTTTCTTTAAAATTCATTTCCTGTGTTTTCTTAAACTATGCAGGAAAAAGCAGATAATGTGTCAGTCATTTTATTAATATCTCTGCCTCTTTTTTTTTTTTTTTTTTTTTGTTCTTGACCATTTTCCTTATCTTCCCTTAGGAGGAACAAGGTGTAGAACATCTCTTCAAACACTTGCAGGATTTTCCAGACAATACGTACAGCATTTTGATATTGTATGCATTATTTTTTTATTTCCTATCATACCTATTATTCATTTGTTTGTTTCAAGTCATTCATGTTTGATAAAGATATGTTTCCAATGAAAATTGTGAATCAAATAGGTATCTAGTTAGAATCACCCCTATAGTGTTTTGACAAACCCCAATTCAATTTCTAATTGGTTTGGCTGAGCTAATTACTGCTTCACATACTTGAATTTCATATGCTTTGTATTGCTCTGTGATACATTCCATTATCACATATAAAAAGTTCTCATCGTTTCATCAAGTTTGTTTATTTATTTATTTATTTGAATTCTATTATTTTGGTGACTTTGTTTTAACTGATATCGTGCATGCTCTATTTTCAGGTCCTTTATTTATTTAATTAATTTTGTTCATTGCAAGAGGTCCGTTAACTCTTTCAAACCTCTATATTTAGGAGGATAGGTGGGAACATGGTAACTAACTTCATCCATTCTAATAAATTTTTTCATCAAATCTATAATTGTCCTTTATTTATATATTTGGTCATTTATTTGTGTTTTGGCTTCTAAAGGTTCAAGTTGGAGTATAACCTTTGTACAAAGTTGACAGTAAATTGGGTGAAGGTGAGCGTCTATTGCAGCCTCTGGGTTTTCAAAGTTATTTGAAACTTTTGGTTTGAGAATTGAGATTGATTTTAGTTTTAGTTGACTTCTACTTTTTATTTCTCAAATGGCACTAAAATTTGGGATAAGATCAGCAAAGGCAAAAAATATCTTGATTTGGCAATAAATTTGGGCACTATAACTATAGCCCTTCTTATGAGTGACAAATTCATTATATATTCCTTTAATATCTTGATTGTAAATATCCTTCATTACACATTTCTATATTGATGAGGTAGAGGATACTAGCAGAGATAGAGACAATTGACAAAAAAAGGTCAATAAAGTTTGTTGTCATGTCTGTGTATTACAATTTTCTTCAAGATAGGTATCTTTTTAAAATGGGATTTTATCTAAAATGATTGTATATTCAAAAATATTAGAAAATACTAATTTTTTTATCTTACAATAAAATACATAACAGAAAATGAGTGAAAAGAGAGAATAAAAATGCCAGATAAAAAGAGATAATACTGGTAATTTTTTATCAAGGATCTAATTCATTTAAATTAAGATGTTTTTAATAATTTGATTAGTTCCAGTACATAATTAATTTGAGACACTTATTTTGAAATTGATATACCCTATAGTTAATGTATATAAAGATGAATTATGTTTGTATCTATAGATTGTGATTTGAGTTGAAATGATATATCAATTTCAGGTTATGGTTACATCCTGACCTTTAGATAAGCATACATTGGTGAGAATTGTGAGAATTGCGGTGAGTGAGTACTTCCTTGCAATATTTACTACAACTAATCTTTTAAATACTGCCATAGAAACTGTGGTCACTATCTAGATCCAAAAAAAAGATCAATAAGGTATACTGAAATGACTGCACCACCATTTCTTGTGAATTAAATACAATTTTCTGATTTGAACTGTTGACAAAATAAGTCTATATTATTTAGCTTGAGCTTGATACTTTTGGTTTGAGATGGATTAAGGTTTTAGTTGATTTCTGTCTTTTAAGCAGCTCAATGTTTTCCCCTCAACTGGAGGTTCTATACTTATCCTTAGAAATGAAAATTTCATACTGATATATCTGCACCACCACTTCCTTTGAATTAAATACAATTCCTAATATAAACTGTTGACAAAGCTATCATCATATGCACATAATGTTACATTAGTATTATGGTACTAATAGTAACATCCTCAGTCACACCAAAGATCGAAGGCTTGGTGTTTATTATTTCAGGTTGGGGTGAAAGTGATGTTATAGTAGAAGCTTAGTGATCTTTTTCTTTGATTTTGTAAATTTGTCTTTCGTAAAATTTTGTTTGTTTTTGTTTTATTTTTTTATTTTCACCCTTCTCCAATAAAAGTGCTCTTATTAGTGTATTTTCTATTCCATGTTTCACATAAATTTGAAATAATGGGAATTACAGTTGACTTTATTATTTTTATTAATTTGCATAAGCTTGGAATTTTCTTATGTTTACTTTTTAATATGGTGAAGTTTTGCTTCAGTTACTATTTGCCCTTTGGAATTATCTTAATGGCAATGTGCAGGGATTTTTTATTGCATTAATGCCCCATTCCCCTCATATGTGTATATACTATCATTATGTAGGTTGTGCTCAAGGGAGAAGTACTTGGGGTGGATTGTTTGATACAGATGACAATGGCATTTTTTATTCCAATGACCCAAACTATGACAACACTGAGGTAAATAGTGCAAAGAAATCGAGCATTCAAGTGCATATGACTAATATTGGAAGATGAGCATTCAAATGAAAGGAAAAATTAATCACCACCACCACCTGATTTGGTGGATTACAAAGAAAAAGCAACAGTAGATATGGACGAATAATTTGTAACTGATGATGTTATTGCAACAATTGATGAACTCAAAGAACTTCAAATGCCACAATGTAGTTACTATTTTGTTTCATTGTTTATTTTTCATTAGTTGAAGTTAAGATGATGGCATTGATTGTTTTTAACCTTTTCTTCCTACTAGCTGCATCTTTGATTGGTTCATTTGCCAATTCAAAAATTCTTGCTGCATTTTCTGTTCCTACTGGGAAGAATTCATGTAATATTTTGAAATACAAGAGTCTGATCCTGAAGTAATTTCAAGACCTTTGCTATTTTTTAGATTTCATTTGATATATACATTTTCTATTTAAGAGGCATAATCTATTGAATTTGCATATATGTATCATTAGGTAAGTACTTTAATAATTGTCTCTTTGATAGTGTGATTGCTTGAATTGGTGGCATGCTTTTTGGCTATGATACGCAGGTATTTATTTCATTTCATTTTGGATTTCATATACACGATTTAAAAAAATCATTATTCCTTCTTTAAATTCGTGTTTATTATACCACATCTGCCTCTAATGATTCTTTCTGTTTCTGATTGTGTGCATCAAAGTTACTGATTTCATCTGATTTCTTACTTATAGTAGTTTATTTGTGAAATTCTAACGTGTGTTGACTGAAGATATGAGAGATATATCAAGGCATTTTTCCTCCTTCAATCATACTCCAAGTGTAATTAATAACCAAAACTTCTATTTTACAATTCATTCTGTTTAAAGTAAGAACTGAGTTGTCACAATCAAAACAAGAAAATTTTGATGCAGCTTTGTCTTTGGTGCATCTATTCTTTTATAATATTTGTTTTATACATAAAAAAAAATTGTAATCTAACTTTATGTTACTTACATATATCATATGTCTAGACTGATAAAAAGGTAAGTGAGGTGATATAGAGTTTAAAATAGTTAAATTATGTTATTCACCTAAGGCTCCGTACCATCCCATCTAAATTGAACATTGCTAATTGCCATTGTAACCGATGCAATTTTCAATTCTCATGGCCGCATTCAATTTTTTTTTACATTTTTGAACTTCTTAAATATCAGTTTGTTTATTTATTGTTGTTTTGATTGGTGTCGAATGACTAATATGTGATTAATGACCCGGCTTTGTCAGGTTGAGGCTTAATTGGTCACGAACCTCATCTCGCACAACATTGTTTAAGTGGCTAAAGCAAATTACAAATTCCATAAAAGATATTTTTTTGTTGGTTTCATGGTTTAATTGCTAGATGCAGAGAATGATCCTTAGTTGATAAATCTAATGGCTTCTTAAGAATATGTGCTTTTTTTTATCCAAAGAACATTGGAGGCCAAAAAACAGGTAGATTAATGTCCACATGATGCTTCCAATGAGCCTTTAGGTAAATATTGCAAGTTTGTTCTTTCTTTTTGTTTCTTCTTACATTTAATTTTTGTATTTTTAGGAATACATTTAATTCTTGATGATGACTCGATTTTAGAGAAGTTCTCCGCAGCAATTAGTGCATCCATCGTTGGTGTAATTAGAATGGAGACATCACTTGGAAGATACAGTATTAGGGATGTTTTTTGTTTAGTTTGTGTATAATTTTATATTCCATGAATTTTGTTCTTTTGTTTCCAACTTACCAAGTGACTACATGGAAGAGTATGTTAAACAACAATGTTAAAAGAATGGAGTTAACTTTGAGGGTGTTTAAAAGTTTTTAATAAGTTAGAATTTAATAGAATGTTTGAGAGAATTAAATTAATTATGGAGAGAATTCTTTGATTAGGAACCAAAAGAATATAATTGAAATAGAACATGTAGAGTGTGTTTGAAATAATTATTTTGTCCTTTAACTATTACCACTAACTCTTTAGTGAGGATAATTTTAATAATATCATAGTTCATGAGAATAGTTCATGAGAATACAATTGAAAGTGGTTTGATTTAAACTGAATCATGATTGATTTCTTACTAGAAATTAAATCTGCGTTACCTTTTACTAAAGTATAAAAAAGAATTTTAACACTGGAGTGAATTAAAATCACAATGTTTCTAAACACATTCCTTATCTTACATTTTTTTAAGTTAAGAATTTTAACACATCACTGCATCTACAAACACTAGAATAGTCTAATAATCTTCATGTCTTCTTTTTTTTTATTGAAATGATTACAATTTACTTTAAAATTTACAAATATTTTAAAAATAATAAAGATGATATTTTTTTTTACACCAGATAAAATAACCAACAATTTTTTATATACAATTCTTTATATTCATGTTATTCTAATCTATGTATGTGTTGCCCGTGCATAGCGGATACCTTATTAATAAAAATATAAAATTATGCCTAATAAATTAATATATTTTATATTATTTTAAGAAAATATATAAAAATATTAGACAAAGATATAACTTATTATTTTCTTTTTATTTATTATCATTAATTTTTCATAATTACATTTTTTATCCTTTTATTTTTTTCTAAATTTTATATTAAAAAATAATTTTTTTATTATTTATTTAATTTTATATTCAATTTATTATCAAACAACATATAAAAGCACTATTTATGTCTTTATCTTATTCTGTGAAACCAACCGCAGCCATTTAGTACAAGAAGACGGGATACAATTGATTTTGGGAGCTCAATATTGCATGGTGTAAAAGATCAAAAGCACAACCCAATGAAGTTGAATGAAGTTGTAGGAAATGCAGAGAGCGAGATACATAGCAGTCCATGCAAATAAGATCATATTTCATTAAACTACCCAAAAATTTTGGTCTACAGAGACACTATTAAATGGAAGAAAGACATTGAAAACGAAAAGAAAAGAATGCAGAAACATGTACTAATCATAAAGTGATCAGAAGAAAACATGCCCTTCTTGGGTATAGATTATTACTAATTTGATTTGATTGAATTGATTGGGTTGAACTTAGACCTTATTTCAATTCCTTGAACGACAAGCCCACCCTTCCAATCGCCACTCTTGACTTCATAAACAGCCATTTCCATTTCCCTGTCTTCACATCCTTTGTTGAAGAACTCGCCCAATTCAATCTCCCACCACCCGTCATCTCTCTTCTTCGGACACTCACTCCCACCTTTGCAATCAGGAACACTCTCCACAGAAGGTTCAGGAGATGGCGGTGGCGGCAGTGGGGCTGGCTCTTCAACGTCGGCCATCAATCGATAACGACGACGGGATCTGCGAGGAATAATTTGGCGCATACTTTGCCCCTGGGGCTTTTCTGCGTCCAAATAGACAGTTCGCTTTGGAGGATCGGACTCTCCGGCGATGCCAACGGTGACCTCAACCGGCTGGTAATCGAAACCGTAGGATCTACCCATCAGGCTTGGCTTGTAGACAAGATAAGCTCCGTACATTGTGTCTTCAGAGAGCATGGCTGTGTTGATCCACCCCCTAATTTCCAGCCAGCATACACTTACAAGTTCTGCTACCTCCGAAAACCTGATATCATTAATCATCATAGCATGTTAGGTGATTCAATCTCATTGATCTTCCTGCCCACCAACTGTTCGATAGAATGTGAAACTCAGAATTAAATAGAGAGGAATGGATGGTGAATTTAGTCACCTGGTGTCTGGAAGAGAAATCCATCTCCAGTACCTGGGTGAATCTCCCCATACAATAGAGAGAGACCTAGCCGAGAGCATGTAACATTTCTTCCCGTATTTCTTATCCAATGCAAAGCTCTGATTTCACAGGCAAAAAAGATATACAGCTGAGTCAATATCACTAGTTCAATTATTGCATATAAAGGTCAAGAAAAAGAGAGAGATAGAGAGAGTTAAATTATTTTACTTTTTTGCCGGAGTCAACGAGGAGGGGCTTGTGGCAGAGATGGAAAAACAGGTCCTTCTTGGAAGAGAGATGAGGGAATTGCGATTGGGAGAGGATGGATAGGTAATCGGAGGGGAGGAACCTCTCCCAAACGAGGTCAGATTGGGCCGCGGAGCGGAAGGAGGAGGAAACCACTGAAAGGGCGGAGGCGTCGCGAGGAGTCGTGAAGGATAGCACATTTGCAATGCATCCTTCTGGAAGGTTATCAAACTCCATTACTCTCTTTGGCTCTACCGCCTTTGCTACCATTATCATTATATGAATGCCTTCTTCCTCTGTGTTGTGTTGTGTCTGTCTTTGGGTGTGTTGCTGTGGTTTATATTGGGGGGAGTGCGAAGAGGTGAAAGTGCAGGGTAGCTTAGCGGTTAAGAATGCATTATATACTTCGCATATTTATTTTTGGTTGCCGCACATTTTGAAATAAAAAGCCTATACGTATGCTGCCCTTCCATGTAATATCTGATAAAAGGAAAAGTAGAGCGAGATAAACTATTTCCGTTTTATCACTTAATAAACTCTCTCTTTTAATTCAAGCTTACCTTGTTAAGCTTCGTCTAATTAGTCAATTAATTAATGAATTATGTTGAAATCCATATTTTTATAGCTCTTTGGATAACAAATATTTTAAGAAGACGCTAATAACGAAAAAAATAAAAATAAATAAATTTTATATTTTTAATAAATATATTAAAAAATTTTAAAACTTTTATTTTCATTTGTTTAACAGGTGTCAAGTTAGTTTTTTTCCTGGTGCCTAGGTGTCAAGTTAGTTTTTTCTTGGTGACTAGGTGTCATTTTAAAAAAATTTCAGATACGTAACATCTTTATATTTACATTACATTTAAATTCTAATATTTTTTGTTTTTTAATTAAAAATTGCTACTTCATAATATTTCCTACTGTTTTGTTATCATATCAATATAATTCTAGCAAATTAATTCCAAGTATATATACATTCGTTCTACATAGATTTATTGATTTCTATTTTTATAAAGCAAATATAAAACTCAATTTCAAACTATTCTTATTCTATGAAAAGGAAAACCAAAGAATAAATTAAAGGAGCAAAAGGACCTTTATCTTTATAGCATAAAAGTATCCGTCTAATGAATCCCACGTCAAACAAGTCTTTATTAAGCATTTTAAAATGCCATATTGCTAAATTGCAGCCTGAATATGCCTTATAATGAGTTATGCACTTACGCCTTCAATTTCATATATCTGCAGGATAATGTGGCCTTTTGTACACTTGTTTGTAGGAAACATGTATCGATCTAGATCAGCTCAGCTGTTCTTTCCTCCTATTGCAGGAAAAGAATTGAAAAAATTCTTAATAGCAATTTTAAGTTTATCTATTATTTTTAATTTAAATAAAATAAAATAAAATAAAATAAAAACTAACATTAAATTAGCTCATAGGACTAAAATGGAACTTTTTCTACGTGCTTTAAGAATCCGACACACTTCGACGCTCTAAGTTAGTTTTTGTAAGGGAATATAGTAATTCTAATATTTTACTATGGCAGCAATTTTTAAAATTTATAGCCATCAAATAATTATTTATGAGATTTTTAATGGTATGAGATTAATGTAAAATTTTATCTAATGACTAATTTTTTTTTGTTGATTATATATTGATCAGAATTTGATAAAATTACTAATCCTTTAAACTTTTCCTATCTCAACCTATCTCTTTATTTTATTCAAATATTTTTTTTATAAAAGGGACTGTTCATGTAAAGATTGCAAAAATAACTTTTTTTAAGTTGTTTATTTCATCACAATAAAAAATTATACTCTAAAAATGTAAATTAATATAAAAATTTAAATTATGAATAAAATTAAAAATTTTTAAAAAGAAGTAATTATATTAATAATCTAACTAATATTAATTCAAACGACACTGAATTTTTTAAATTTATACAAAATCAAGTTTTTAAAAATTTTTAATTTTACAATAAATGTTATTTAAAGAATTCAAAATAAATAAAAATTACTAGACTAAAAATAGAACAATTAGCAATATAAATTAGTAAATTAAAATATAAATTTTCAAAANATATTAGAATTAAAGTAACGATTTTAAAAATATATCAATATTTTTTAATAAAAATAATATTTTTAATCTATATCATGTATCAAAAATTTAATATATAATAATTTATTCAATAGACGAAATTAAACATCTCTTATTTAAAAATGTTTTTAACGATTTTGACATTTCTTGTAAACATATTGTTTGTTCAAAATCCTTGTTCAGAATCATCAATTACGTGACCAGAAATAAGTATCTATCAAAATGTGATTAATTTCATAAAGTCTGACTTAAATCGTATTATTTACAATAATAAATATCAAAATGTAAATCTATTTTCGACCAAATTATAACATATAGATTAAAAAAATAAATAAATGAATGACATAGAGCAAAATCAAACATTTGCTCTCATAACATAGAGAAAATTCTCAAAAAAGAAAAAATTATCTCTATACCATGATTTAAAGAATTACACAATCTTTTTTTTAATAAACTTTATATCACTATTTTCATCTAGAGAAGCTTCAACAAAATATAAATAAGGTAATACTAAGAGATCAATATTTTTATTAAATAATAAAAATAATTAACATTAACTCAAATATAAAAAAAATTGTTGACTCTTAAAATTTGTAATTTCACAATATTTTTGTCTATATTTTAAATTTTGGCGTGGTATAATATAGATTCATTCCTAACTAGAATTATTATTAGCTTATATTTTACGCAATCTTTTGTAGCTTATCTTAGTAGTACTAATTGCCTACTTGATCTTGTTATTTACTAAAACACAAATTAATACTCACCAACCAAGCAGTGCAAATTAAAAAAAAAAACGAACCAAAAGAGACACGAAGCGAAAGATCGTGTGATGCATGTATTACTCTAAAAGATATATATACGATGATGCAAGACCACTTTAAAGATAAATTGTATCTGAACGATGGTTTTGTTGTATCGTATGTGACAAATTATATAAGATTAAGATGAAAGTAGTTCATATGCGGCACATGGCTAGAATGAGAACGGTGGTTTCGTCCAATACACAATAGGCGGTTCATTAAGATACGGATGAACTCTAATGAATAATGACCACTTTAAAAATAAATTGTATCTGGATGATGATTTTATTGTATCGTATGTGACAAATTGTATAAAATTAACATGAAAGTAGTTCATATGCGGCACATGAATAGAATGAGAACGTGGTTTCGTCCAATACACAATAGGCGGTTCATTAAGATACGGATGAACTCTAGTGGGTAATGACCGACTGAGGGGTGAAGAGTGATATAAGGGATTTTTTTAGAAATAAAATAAAAAAATAATTATTTTTTTATATTTAATTTTTAACTTTAATTTTTAAATACGATTTTTTTATTTAGGGCGAATTCGCTCCACCCTCCAGCGAAATTTATATTTTTTTATAGAGTTTACCTAATTCTGCGAATTTTACTTCAATTTTTTTTAAATTATGAAACTCAATTTTTTAAGCTATTATCATCGATTCTAAGAGTACATAGGAGTACACAAAAATATACCTATAACAACTATGACTTCTTATAAAAAATCATTATTTTTTCGATAAAAATATAATTTATTTTTGTATATTTTTGTGTACTTTTATATACTCGGAAACGATAATAATAGTTGCTATTACCTGTTGTGAAGTTTAAGAATTTGAGTTAGTCATTTTTTTAGAATTTAAAATGAAGTTAGCCGAGTGCGGTTGTAGAAAAAAATTATATTTAAAAAATTAAAATTAAAAAATAAAATTTTAAAAAATAATAATTTTTTATTTCAATAAAAAACCTGTAATATAAGTGGCTTTTGAAACCATTGTTAAGACTCATCTTATATTGGTTTTTAAAAAAAATATTTTATTCTTTTTTATTTTTTTTAAAAAATTATTAACAAAAATTATTTTACATTTAAAAAAATTTTAAGTATTCAAAACTTTTTTTTTGCTTTTTTTTAAATAAGATATTATTAATTTTAAAAAAATAATTTATTTTTTTAATAAAAATATTTAAAAATATATATCTAAATAAATTTTAAATTAAATAAAATATTTTATTAAAAAAATATTTTTTTAACCATAAAACTAATCCAAACTAACATTAAAAAATGAAAAACGCAATATTACTTACTGTATCTAATATTCACCATGTATCCTGCTTCACCTACAAACATGCTCTAAGAACAGCAACGCGGTGAATACTCTCCCTTTAAAACTGTCAGTAGTTCCTCCAAATGTTACATTAAATTTGTTATGGGTTCATCGTATTAGAGACAGAGAATCTTTAGGCGCTTGGGAGTCTATTCAAAGATACATTAGGTGCACATCTTCTGTTAGTTGGATACCACCTTCTTGGTGGATAAGTCGACGGCCTATGACCACGAGAAGTATCTACCACTACTCTAAAATTTTGAGCGGATGCACACTTACAGTTGGGGGCAGCAATGCACACTTTTACAGAGCACTGTGCGTTGTACATCATGGTATAATTGTAAGGAGATGGATAACCCTTTTAATTTGTTGTTTGTTTAGGAGTTAAGTATGATTTTGGTCCCTAACGTAGATGCTGAAAATTTATTTCGTTCTCGACCTTTTTTCGCTACAAAATGGTCCCAAAAGTTTTAGTTTGTTTTAAAACCGTCCTTTGGACCAAAATGCCCCTTCCCCTTCTTCTCCAAAATCAAGCACAAGTAGAAGCACAAGCACAAGCAGAAATAGAATCAAAACCAGAAGCAACAACAACAATGAATCAACAATATAATCAAGCATAAGTAGGAACAGGACAACAACAACAACAATGAATCAACAATGGAATCAAGAAGAAGCAGGAGCAGGAGCAGGAGCAGGAGCGAAAACAGAAGCAGGAATAAAACAACAACAACAACAACAATGAAATAATATAATCAGCCCAGAAGCAGAAGCAACCAGAAGCAACAATAATAAAAAATTAACAACATAATAGTAGAAGAAGAAGAAGCCGGCAAACCACCCGAAACCGCCATCACAGCGCCGATACGCCATCACATCCTGCGACCCTTTTTTCTTCTCTCTTTGTGCTACCATAGCGCCACCATCACAGCGCAACCTCTTCTCCTCTTTCGGCACACCACAGAAGCCTTCTCCTGTTCTTGCCTCAAACTAGAACTCACCGCCATTGAACACCTCTGTCGAGCCTAGAGGAGCAGCAGTGAGATCCAGCCAACGAACGACGACGAGCAATGGCGGCGGATTGGAGCAGCGGCAGTGGCCCTTCCTCCTTCCCCCCTCGATTTTAAAACAAACTGAAACCTTCAGGATCATTTTGTAGCAAAAAAAAGGCTGAGGATGAAATAAATTTTCGGCCTCTACGTTAGGCACCAAAATCGTACTTAACCCTTTGTTTGGGTGTGGGAGCGAATGTCGTGGCTTGCGCCCATTCTGAGATAACAACTTGCACCAGTTGAAATACCAGGTACTCGGAGGTAACAATACAATATTTAATCTGTCTTTTACTTTATTTTATTTATATTTTACTGACAGTACATAATTTTACCTATATTTTAATGTTATGTGTTGCATGTGGAGTCATTATCCATGAAATAAAGCGTGGACATCAAAGATCACAACGTCTTTTAGGTAGGAAATAGATGACATGGACGAGGTCAGTATTTTTATTTACAATATTAATTTTCTAATAATATCTTGTAGTTTGTTTAGCGGTTGTATGAAAGACTAGTCATACACGCCGACTTATATGGATATCTTGAAGTGTGTGACACAGTGCTTCCATTGCTATCATTTGAGTGTGTCGAATGACACCTTGTGGATGATTGATGCGCCAATTCGGATATGTACAACCCATCCTGGAGCCAGCAAAAGTCATCGGAGTGGATCAATATTGCATCACTCTTCGCAGAATACAGGGCCATGAATGGAGCGGGTTACATGCCTAATGGATAAAAGATTGGCACAGACGATGCATCGCTCGATTGCAAGAGCAGCATCAGCTTCTAATCACTGATTTTAGATCCTCTGCTGATTACCAGACTTGGTACTTGGCTGCCTTCGGGATGTAGATGAGGTTGTCGAAGGGAGTTCCTCAACAACCACCTCAGCAACCACAACATGATGCAGCATTTCAGTTATTTTCTTATTACCAACAATAAACACCACAACCATCATAGCCAAGCCTAGCCAAGTTTTGGTAATTAATGGTATAGCTAAACCTAGACTAGACTTCTACAATTATAGTTTCACCTTCATGGATGGGTTGGCTTCAACTAATGGTCTATTAGCCTCAGCAATCGTGTCTGAGTCTAACTTAGAATGATTTTGTGAAATCGTTCCCATGGTTCACATGTGCCTCTTATTGTATCTCTGTATCTCCCAACAATTTTTTTTTCCATATCAAGCTATCTCGAATAAGCCAATCGCACCCACGACATACATCTTGCATAGAATGTATGTGGCTCAAACTCATAAATAGTGTAATTGACTCCACTAGAGATAGTATAACTCCTAATTACCGCGATGACCAATTTTCTATAACTGTATTCCATTCTGATCTTGAACTCCTCGTCCTCAGGATTAGTAATATCTACAGAAAAAATAAATCGCACTCATTGATCCATCCAAAATATAAATTGATAAAAATGTATTCCTCACTCCTTACATTCTTATGTTTGCATATTCGAAAAATTCTGGTGCATACATGGTGTCAAGATCCAAGCTACACATAAAAGATAGAACATCCATGGGTTGACTGACTGCGGATGAAATCACTACATTTTTCACCATTGCCTCACCTCCCCCATCAGCTTCCTCCTCTTCATCACCTGCTCCGTAGGTAGCTTTGAAGTACCTAAGCTTAGAAAGCACCCGAAAATGAAGCATCGAGAGGTGTATGATTGGTTTGTAAAAAAATATAATGTGTACCTCAATAGCACATGCATCACTAGGGCTCTAAAAGCAGCTAGAAAAGTTGTGGAGGGTGATGAGATAGCACAGTATGGGTTGGTGTGGGATTATACAAATGAATTACTTACTAGCAATCCAGGATCCATAGTACAAGTTGGTGTCATCCCCATGCCTGAGAGTCCTCCTCTATTTGATTGGTTCTATGTCTGTCTTGAAGCTTGTAAGCAGGGGTTTAAGACGGGTTATAGACCTTTAATTGGACTAGATTGTGCATTTCTTAAGACTTTACATGGAGGACAAATACTTACTGCTTGCGGACAAGATGCTAACAATCACATCTTCGTGATTGCTCATACGATTGTCAGTGTGAAAAACAAGGATAATTGGCAATGATTTCTAGAGCTCCTTCACAATGATCTTGGAGACTATAGAGAGAACAAATGGTGCTTCATTTCAGACATGTAGAAGGTAAGAATGTAATTGATTCACAATAACATGTTTCAAGGACTAAATTGATTTAATGAATATTATATAAGGACTAAATTGATTTAATGAATACTTTGTTGGGGACTTAAATAATTTAATATCTTTTTGGATTTTGTCTTTGGTGCAGGATTTAATCCCTGCCATGCAGTAAATGTTTCCAAGAGTCCACCATCGCTTCTGCGTGTGGCATTTGTGGCGTAATTTCTCAAAGCAGTGGGGTAGCTGTGAGTTAAAAGACCTTGTGTGGGAATGTGCTCCGTCAAAGACAACAACTAAATTTAATAGAAACATGAACAGAGTTAAGTTGATCAACGAGAAAGTTTGGGAGTATCTTGATAAATGGCCGAAAGAGGCATGGATAAAGGCGCATTTCAGTGAGGTTCCGAAAGTGGATAATATATGCAACAACGCATGTGAGTCATTCAATGCGAAGATCAAGCACGAAAAGAGTAAGCCCATCCAAACCCTAGCTGAAGAAGTTCGAAGAATCATCATGAACAGTATGGTTGATAACAGGAAGAAGTTGCAGAACTATCAAGGAATTCTCTCTCCTATTCAACAAAGTATGTTGGAAGCAATGACAACGTTGTCTTGCCATTGGGCTCCTCAGTGGTCTGGTGATGAAAAAGAAGAATTGTACAAAGTGCATGGCTGGCCAACCAATATGGTGGTTGACCTGGGCAAGCACACATGCACTTACAGGTTTTGGCAGCTCACAGGTAACAACTTTTATTTGTTCTCTCAATTAGTTAATAATGTCTTCATTCATGATAACAAATTTAACGGTTCTTTTTATTTGGTTTGGAAGGAATACCGTGTATGCATGCAATATCAGCCATATAAGACAAGAATGACAAGAGAGCTGAAGAATATTGTCATGACTGGTTGAGATGGAAGCGTATAGGCAAACTTACTATTTCAACGTCAACCCGATTAAGGGGCAGGATCTATGAGAAAAACTCCACATCCAGCACCAGTCCCACCCCCCAATTAAGCCTAAACCAGGAAGGTCGACAAAGAAAAGGAGAAAGGACAAAGAAGAACAACCAACTGGGTCAAAAACAAAGAAGAAAAGGAAATACAACCCAATCCGGTGCATGTACTGTGGTGAGGTTGGACACAACAAAAGAGGTTGTGCAAAAAAAAAAAAGCTGTAGAGACTGAGGAACATGCCAGGCAGATGCAGCTGTAACTGCCAGTTGTTGCCCCTGCTACAGAAAGTGCTGAACCTTAACTAAATGCTGTCCCTACTGATGCTGATATTGCTACAGAAGCAGAAGCACCTATGCTTTTACTTCCATCACCCATCCAGCTTCCATCTCCCATCTAGCCTCCATCAGAAATTGACATCAGCCAATCTGAAAATATCCCACCAACCCAAGATACACCACATGTAGTATCATCACTCTCATTTCTAAAAAAAATCAAACTTCAACTAATCATCTAACAAATTCATTTGGTACTGGATTATATAAGATCAATTGGTAGCTAGGCCACCTAAGTTACAAGTGATTAAATGAAAAGCGAGGTTAAGATCCTCCCCTAAGCCTACTGCAACTGGATCTGTGGCTGTTTCTGCTGAGACCATTAAAGGGACAAGTTCTAGAACTGCTAAGAGACTGGCCAACTTCATGACTTTTCTGCCTACTCTAGGCTTCAAGGCTCCAAGAAAGAATGATGATAAAGTTTGATTTGTTAGGAATGTTTTGTAGTTGATCTTTTTTATATGGGACAGCATTCTGTTTCTTGTTTTTTTTTTGTATGGTATTTAAGTCTAAAGACAATGTATTGTGGTGACATGAGAACTTTATAACTTTGTTGTGGTATTTCTCTGTTAAGACAATGTGACAATTAGTCTTCAATGACAAGTTATTGCTAAGATTACTTACTTTGTTGCTTATTTTATTTATGGCTCAACATAATTCATATGAACAGCGACAGATAATTGTTTGCCAAATTTGATACATTTATAACAATTGACAGGGAATTGTTTCCAACTTCAAATAACTACTCCCAATCAAGACATACAATTCATTACACTATTACATTTACAATAAAGCATAACTGGGTTTATTTAGAAGTACATAACAAACAACAGAGTATCACAACTACTCCAAACATCAAAATCATTATCAGTTTCAAAACTCTAACTTCAGCTTCCAAGCTGCCCAATTTCCATGCCACCTTCACCTTCCATTCATCATAGTCACCTTCAACCTCCATGTCAGTTCCTGCATCTTTCTTTGTACCACATACTTCCATTGCTTCATAGTCATCATCATCGACCCACTTAAAATAATTGCAGTGACTGCCCTTCTGCATTTTCAGAAAGGAGTAAACAAAAAAAATCAAAGAACATCCAACAACACAGAACAAGATAAAAAATATTTAACTTCTTTCAACATCACTCACCCGATACCTTGGACATGCATGAAATAATCTATTTGAATTCTCTGCTGTCCCAGATTTTTTAGTTACAGTCTTCAGCCCACAGAAACATGATCCATCATGAGTATTCAACCTCCTCCTTCACATCAAAGCGCTAGAACCAGCACTGCCGTGCGATGCATACGACAAACCATCACCACAACCCCCATTTCCTATCTCCATCGAGGCAGCAAATCAAGGATTACAGCTCCTATTGAGGTCTATTGCCACTGAAAGTGTTCACGGTGTTGTATTTATCATTAAATTTGGGATTAGGGTTTATCCATTTCAAAGACTAATTTGACGTCTTAAACAAGACTTATCTTGTCAGCAACAACATCCTACAAGTTGGCATTTGCCACTTTGGCAGTTAACGGCCCACGTCAGCAGACGTTTGCCAACTCAGCCACGGAAATAACGAAAAGACGAACATGACCAGGTAGGATATTTTTAGGGGATAAATTTGATTAATTTTATCTTTCGATAACGAAAATAAAGATTAAGGTATCTTTTAGAAATAGTTTTAACGTACTTTTTATTTCATTATTCACATTTCCACCGGTTCATAGAAGTATTTGATATCATATTTGTAGATAATTATTCAATTTTTGTCCAAAATAAATAAATAAATATTCAAATTAATCTTAAGAAATTAAATCAAATGCTCTTAGTTTTTGATAGATTTCTATTATTTTTAGAAGTCTTTAAAAATTTTTCCTTTTAGTTGAAATAGATTTATCCATTAGTTTTAATAAAAATTTTAATATGCATATTAAACACATAAGTTCTTAACAAATTTTATTGTAAGACAGTTATATTTTAAAAATATTATTATAAGATAAATTAATTTTTTTAAGAAACCGTTTTGTTTTAAAATAATAAAATTTGTTAAGAACTAAAATTGAAAATGGTAAAAATACACGAAAATGTGTTAAAATTGTGCTTTTAATCTTTTTAAAAATCTGAAACAAAAACTTAAAAGTTTTCAAGTCTTTAGACCGGTATGTAGAGATAGAAAATGGGTAAGTCCATGTTGCTCCCTTCCACCTAGCAAAAGCGCGCGACAAATTTTTTTGTAAAATTAAAAATATTATCAAATTAATTAAAATAAAAAATATAATTTATAATTTGATAACCAATTAAGGAAGAGGCGAAATATAATCAACTTGAATTCGAGACAGCTATTCGAAATTTTAGTAAAAGACTGGATTTATTATCTCATGTTTGCTTTTCGTAAAAAAATACCAATTGAAGTGAAAATTTTTTTCAAACAATAAGAGATTGGATCAACTGTTCAATCAAATGATATTGAACATATTTCCATCTCTTCTTGAGAAACAAGCGGGCTTATGCGAAATAATTAAAAAATTAATAAGTCTACAAAAAAATTGATTTAAAAATATAAAAAATAATTGATTTTTGTGCACTTTATTAAAGTAAAAAAAAATTGGCGACATGGCTAGCACTCCCTACCTCATTCCGTCAAAGTTAAGCGGGACAAGTTTAACAAAAATTTTCTCTTTGACTGAATTAATTTTTAAGCCCGATTTTTTGTTTTTAGTAGGATAAACGGGCCGGTCCAATAAATTTCGTCCTGTTTGTTACCCTTACTTGTATATATATAACAAAATAAGTTTGTGAGTAAGTTCAAAAGTTTTATTCTTTAAATTAGATCTTAAGATACTTAGATTTTGATACATATGTTCGGAAATTTTACAAAACATCATATTATTTTTAAAATATTTTCTAAGGTATTTTTAACAAAATTAAATGTGAGAAACTTACTTTCGAACACAATATAAATATTAAGCTATAAATAAGAGAGATAAAAATTCAAAATATATACTGATTTTGCCTAAAATTATTAGGTTCAACCCTCAAGTAAACTTGAAAGTTTTATTATTAGAATAAGTGTACAATTTTTTTTTTTTTTGAATCTTTTCAGATCAAACCTTGACTTAGACTAGATTTGACAATCCAAGAACTTTAGATATTTTCTTAATTTTTAAAAAAAAGACTTAAATTAGGTACCCACTAATTTAAGAACGTTGAATATTATTTCCTCAAGTCTTATCATAATACTTAGTGACTCATATTGACTCTTTACTAACATAAGAATCTTAAATATTTTTTTATCAGTTTTTTTTAAAATTAAGAAGCGACTCAAATTGGTAATCCACCCATCTAATATCTTTATATATTCTTTTCATATACTAAAAGTCTGAAACAGTTTACAAAAGAACTCTTTGAAGTATAAGACGTTGAAAATTTTAAAAAATTGATAATTTAATTCAAAAACTTATACTAATTCTGAGATGGTTTAAAGATGTTATCTCAAATATATACCAAATATTTTTAAATATAAAAGAATGTAATATAGACTAGAATATACAAGACAAATTGCTTAAATTACAATTTTAAATTTTTTTTCTAAAAACAAGAAAAAAAGATTTTTTTTTTCAGCATCTAATTTCACCATTCTCTCTACTAGCTTCTTATAGGGTTTGAGATCATATATATATATAAAAGATAGAGTGCATTAAATTTTTTTGAAAAATTCTTCGTCTATTTTTATCTCAATGTTCATTAAAATATGTATAATTGACAAGTATTTTGTGTTTATATCTGCGTTATTATCTTTTTAGATAGCTTTGCACTATATTTTATAGATGATGAGAAAAAAAAACTTTTAAAAAATATTTAATTTATTAAATACACTGATATTAAAACGATTGTATTTTTAATTCTTTTTTACTTATAAAAGAAAAAGTATAAGGTGATAAGATATAAATTTGTCAACTGTCGTCAATAATAATTAAAAATAATTTTTTATATCAATTAGAAATTTAGTAAAGAATTAGAATTTAAATAATTTCATTTAAATTTTATTCTAATTTTATTTTGCTTTTACTCATCTATTACTCTCTCTGCGTTGCGCCTCCTTCTTCTCCTTTCCTCTTTGGCACTGACGTTGCATCTCCGAGAACGCCACCTTACTCAACCCCGTCATTGCCTCTTTCTTCCTCGCCTCGCCGTTCTCCAACGCGCCGCACCCTGTCCTCGCGTCATTCGTCGTTCTTCAGATTTATTCATCGCGCCGCACCCTCACAGCATCATTCTCATCGCGATTCACAGCCTCGCCAGCACATTATTGCCGTTCTTGTCGGAATTCGCAACGCCGTAGCCCTCCTCCCTTCGTGGTTCGTAGATCACCGCCGCAGCCCTCCTCTCCCGCCACCGCCGTAGCCTTCCTTTTGCTCCCCTCAAACAAAACAAGAAGAAAGTGTTGGCTTATTATTAAAGCATGATTTTAATCATCTAGTGTTTATGATATTTTTTTCAGGTTATCTTATCTCAGTTGATTTTTATACAAATTTGCAGGTGTATGTTTTGAATCATTCTCTATTTGTTTGCTATTGTATAGTTTACTCGTGTTAGGATTTTTAGTTTCTAGCTACCAACATTATTATTTTTGTGTGTAGATGGATCTTTTTATAACTTGTTAACACTGAAGAATACATTGAGGGATAATTTATTAAAAATTTGAAAAAAATTTTAATAAGGTATGTACTATTCAAATTTTGGTACCTGTGATGCATTTACTTGTTTTTGCAGTAGCACATATATATTAATTTTATTTGAGATATGAGATTATGAATTGTGACTTTGTATATTAATACTTACATTAATATATAAATTGTGGATTTTTGTGGAATTTGTAGGTTTGCTGATTTTTGGGGTTTGTGTTCTTTTATTGTTAATAAAGATTATTCTTGTTTTGTTGATTTAGTGATTTTTTGTATTTACTGTGATAATACTTGTAACATCCTATGTTTTCTTATGATATCATGGTTTTAAAGTTGAAAATAAAAAATGATTTTGAGGATATGTAATCACAATAATAAATTTTTGTATTTACTATGATAACGTTTATAACATCTTTTGTTGCTGATGAATATTATTCTTGTTTTGTTGATTTGTGAAAGTTTGTAGTCTGATTGTTGTTGATGGTTTTGATGATGTTGTGGATGAAGTTTTTGGAGATGGTGTTGTTGCTGAATTGGTGTAAGAATAGAAGGTAGCAAATATGAGTAGAAAGAGAGATAAGGACAACTGAACATACTTCATTTTTTATAGGAAAAGTATGATGAGCCAGTAGAATATTTGTACAATATATACAATGGAGGTTTATGGAGAATTAGAGATATAACTATTAGTGTTACCTTTTCTCACCAGCTGAAGCTTTTGGGATGAGTGGTATCATGGCGTGGTATTAGAACGCTAGATCCGAAAGATCAAGAGTTCCCTAGTACTCGGATGGTTATTCTAGATAGTATGGGAGATGTTTATTTTGTAACTTAATAGCCTATTGTACACATTGTACAAATAGTCCATTGTCTCTCTAGCGGGATCCATTTTTTATATAGTTGGTAGTCAAAAGATGAAAGTGAAGCAATTTAGTTTGATTCTTATAAATGAAAGGTAGTTAATTTAATATATAACTCATCTATCACGGAGATAATAAATCTTTCATCTTATTATTATTTTTTAATTCAATTTTAAGCCAAACCTTGATGGATATGCTCTAAATTATTGCATAGATCCGCTTGTGGTGAGTTATGAATTATATACCAATAATATTTTGTATGTTGCATCAGTAAAATATGAGCCTTATAACTAAAGAGCATGTACAAAACCTTAAGCTAGTTCTCATTATAATTTTAAATTATTATTATTATTATTATTTAGTAACATACCTTGCTTAGAAATAATTTAAGATTGTAGAAATGATTGGAAGGCAAAAAGTTTGTTAATTAGTTATAAAATTAATGACACATTTAATAAAGACACGTCCAAGCAAGTTTTAAATAGAACACAAATTTATTAATGACACATCTAACGAAAGATACATTTGAGTAAATTTTAAATAAAAGACACATCTATTAAAGACACATTTAAAAAAGTGTAAAACAAAGAATATAGTCATTAAAGATACTTTTAATAAAAAACATATTTATTAAAGACACTTTTAATAAGAAATACATTTATTGAAAATACTTCCAATAAAAGATACATTCAAATAAGTTTTAAATAGAAGATACATACGATAGAAAACACATTCATTAAAAATAAAATGGGGGATAAATGTGATTG
Organism: Arachis duranensis; assembly: GCF_000817695.3. NCBI lineage: Eukaryota > Viridiplantae > Streptophyta > Magnoliopsida > Fabales > Fabaceae > Arachis > Arachis duranensis. The sequence continues at coordinate 2,922,477 of NC_029777.3, forward strand.
CACGGTAAAAATTTTGGATAAATTAAGTTTATAATAATAAATCTGAGATATTAGAATTAATCTTAGATAATTAAGAATGTGACTTTTTGAATGAAATGGACTTTAGAATCCAATTCAATTAAAGTTGGTAAGAGTTGACAAAATTTTCGTTGATTATTTAACGAAATTGCTTATAAAATATGAAAGTTGTTTTTAAGGTGTGCTATTGCTTGAAGTCATATTCTTAAGGTGAACTATTTAATTACTCAGTTTTAATTTATGTGGTTATTTTACACTTTTTTATATTTGGATATTTGCTAGTTTGTTTATATTGCTTAATTTTTTTTTAAATATATTACACACTTGAGCGCACGTTAAATAATAATTAATAAAATTATTTTTTTTACACCAATTTAAATATTTATTTAAGAAAAAACTAATCTAATTTATCGTTTAAAGTTGAGAAATTTTAATAATTGTTTATATGTTAACTTTTTATAGTAATGATTAAGAATGTAAAATTAATTATTTCTATTTAGGATGAAAGTTGACGTTAATTTTTTGGGTAAAGTATAGTTTTGGTCATTAAAATATAGATTAAAAATATTTTTTGTTTTTAATTTTTTTAGTTATTTCTTCACACAAAATCGTCCTTAAAGTCTCTTTATTTTAAAATTATTCTTCGGATAATTATACCCTCACCTCATTTTATCACCATCTCACTCACCTGTCCCTCTTAATCCTGCTCTGCTTCTCGGTTTTTCCTCTCTTTTTTTCCCTCTCCCCCTCCCTTCTTTCTTTTTCTTTTTCAAAGAATTATAAAAAAAAAAACAAAGACGAACAACAAATTCCAACCTCAATCTCAACATCTCTAACAATCAGTTTAGTGACCACCTCCTTTGAAACTACTCTCCAACAATAAAAGTTTTAAAACAGAACCACTCAAATAAGGAAACAACAAACAACAATGAAAATTTTAAATCAACAAGCAGAAATAAAGCAGAAATGAACAACAAAATTGGCATTTCAAATAACAACAAAATTAACAAATCAACAAGTAGAAATGAAAAAAATTTGCAGTTCACAACATCAACAAGAAGAAGTAGAAATCAGTACCTAAGAATCAATAAATTTACATTTCAAATTTATTAAAAAATTTACAATGAAATCAGAAGCATAACAACAATGAAATCAAAAAAAAAGAATCAGAATCAAAAGTACAAAAATAATGAAATCAGAATCAAAACCAGAAGAAACAAAAAATAATCAGAAGCAGAACAGAACAAATCAGAATCAGAAGCAGAACAAATCAAAAATAGAATTGGAATCCTAGGGAGGACCAGTGGCGAAGACACGAAGAGGCGGCAAGATTAGTAGCACCGGTGGCAGTAGTGGTAGCGGCAGTAGTGACAGAGTGCGACGGCTACAAGACACCCCTCTTCCTCTCCCTAGCCGTGCTTTTTCTTTCTCTCTTCGCGAGCTCTTCGACAGCAGCAGCAAAGCGTAGGTATCCTCTCTCTCGCGAGCTCTCTCTCCCTCTGATTTTGATTTCCGACGGCGGCTCCAAACCTCGCCAGCACCGTTTCCCTTTTTTCCCTCTTCCTTTCTTTTCTCTCTTCTTCGCTTCCCTCTTCTTCCTTTTTCCCCTTTCTCTTTTCTTTCTTATCCATTTTGTTTCTGTTTTTTTTATTTTATAATTTATTTAGTTAAAAATAATTTGATAATAAAAATTTAAAATTAAATTAAATCTTAAAAAAAATTTCAATCTATACTTTAAGAACAAAAATCATACTTAATCCTAATTTTTTCTTTTCTCTATTCTCTTCCTCTCGTTCTTCAATGCATGTATTGTTGAGCGGAAGTATAATCTCAATCTTTGAGGTAATTATCAATACATGAGCAATTATTATTATTTTATTCACTTTTGTTTATTTTATTTAGCTTGAATTTGAGTTTATATTAAGCTAAACTAGGAAATAAATGCATGCTCAGCGATAAGTTCAACAGGCATACAAATTCGTGAACAGAGCATTTTAGTTACATATTGTTTAATTAATTTTTGCCATCCTCTTGGTTCTTAATAATTAACAGATATGTTACACATTTAAATTTTATTTTCATCTAAGTTTAACCAAGCAGGCCGAATATTAACAAAAATTATTCTTATTAAAACCTATTTTGATGCTGCGTCTTTTTCTTCTTCTTTTTTATTTTCGTTATCTTTCTCTTTCGTTATCATCATCACCAATAACACCAACATTTTGCTAACATCTTCATTAGTTCTGATTTGTTCTGGTGTCATCATTAAATAATTTCGTTTTATTTGGATTTAAAAATAAATTCGATGTGTTTTTATTGATGATTGAGTTTTTGAATTAATTTCGGTTCATTTGTATATTAATTGAGGTTCAATTGATGTTGCTGAGAAGTATTGACCAAATTTTTTATTCCTTAAGTAATTTAGGTTTATTTTTTAGTTTAATTGATATTCATTTGGATTCAGCAATAAATTCGATGTGATTTTGTTGATGATTTAGTCTTTTTGACTACTTGTTTAAATCTGAACTAATTTCGGTTCATCTATGAGTTAAATGAGGTTTACTTGATGCTGCTGATAAGTATTGATAAAATTTTTTATTTCTTAAGTAATTTCGGTTCATTTCTTAGTTTAATTGAGGTTCATTTGAATCCAAAAATGAATTCGATGTACTTTTGTTGATGATTGAGTCTTTTTTTAGCGAAGAAAAATGAAATTATTCATTATCACTTTATTCATTGCATTAGATTTCATCCCATTCCATTCAATTTAAAATTGTTGAAGATGATGATAATAAAAGAGAAAGATAATGAAAAAGAAAAAAAGAAGATACAGCAAGAAGAAGAAGAAGAAAAAGAACCTCATTCTGTAAATTTAGAAATTCCAGCATTTTATCCAAATTCTATTCATTATCACTTTATTCAATTGCATTCCATTGCATTCAAAATCGTTGAAGAATGAACCAAAAATATTATCAAAACGAAACCATTGTGTAATACCAAATGAACCGAAAATTTGTCTATTATATAAATTCAAATTTAGAAACACTTGCGTTTTGAATGAACCAAAAATATTATCAAAACAAAACCATTATATAATACAAAATGAATCGAAAATGATGTTCATAAACAACTGAATTTAGCAATTGCATTCCATTCCATTGAATTTAAAATTGAATAATCTAAATCTCGTCCACTTGATTCGATTCAAAAGAATAATCTAAATCGCTCTCATTTAACTGATTTGAACTTGAATCATTCATTGTTTTGATACGCTATTGAAATCTAAAAATGAAGAAAAAATCTGAAAACAAAGAACATAAATGCAATGCAAATCAAAATCTGAAAACGAAAAAGAAAACAAAGTTTTATGTTGAAGAAAACTAAGAAGTAAATTAAAAAAATATGAGTAAAAAAGAACGACGAGAATCTCTGAGAAGAAGAATAAAGAAAAGCTTTACATTAAGAAAGAGAAGCTCTAAGTGAGAAAGAAACTTTACTTTAAAAGGTGGTGGGTGCATGAAACAAAAACAACTTAATTGATTGGTTAGGGAAATTACATGGATGTGGAATTTATTGAATAATTAATTAGATTTTGTTGAAGTAGTTGCAGTTACCAAACACCCTTTGGGTTTGGGGAAGTGAACGCCAACTGAAAGTACTAATTTTAGACTTAATATTATTAGCAGATATCGTAAGTTATAACGGGCTTGCCCAAAAATTAAAGTTTAACAAGGATAACAAACCATATCTGCATTATTTATGGAAATAAATGGACTGAAGTAAAAAATAAAAACCATAAAAACTAGCAAAGGCTGGATGTGAAACATTTATGCCCTGGAAAAGACAATAAATCCATAAAAGATAAAACCATAGTCCAAATTTTCATGAAACTGATACCAAACTAAAAACTGAAACTATGAATTCCACCTTTGTCGGAATTAACTTAAAAGGAAATGCACCTCCTAATCCATGACCACTCAAATCTTTATGCCCCTCCTTTTTCTCATCTCCGAGAGTTCTAAGGGAACAACATCATACCACATTCACCATTATGCATGCATAATGGCTTCTTCTTCCTCTTAGTTTCTTTCACCTTTTAATTTTCTCTTAATTAAATCGTTTAGTGTTAATTTGTTATTATAGCCTCTGCTCCTCTCCTCGTGGGGTCCTTCAACCTCATTTGGGGGAACCTCCATCCATTTGTATTCATCATTTGCTTAGAAGGGAAGAACCTATATTATTCATACATATACCCAGGTGTATATTTGTTTAATTATTATATAGAGATCCTTAGAACTTAGAAGAATATAATGAATTGCTTTCCGTGCTTCACTTCTCAAAAAAGCAAGAAAAGCAGTAGCAGCAAGGATTTTTCTCCTCCTCCACAGGAACAGGAACAAGTTGTAGCAAGACCACCAGGTATTAAACTAATTGATAATTAATTAGCAAGATATTAAGAGGTCGTTGTATGTGTGTATTTTGATGAGGAAAGTAATTAAGCGCGTGCATGCATGCATGCAGATATAAAGAAACCAAAGGCAGAAGACATAAACCAAGTAGACACATCGAATATTAAAGCACACAATTTCACATTCCGTGAGCTAGCAACTGCAACAAAGAATTTCCGGCAAGAAATGTTGATGGGTGAAGGTGGCTTTGGCAGAGTCTACAAGGGCACAATCCCTGCAACCGGCCAGGTCATATATAAATTAATTAATTAACACAACAATATCATTCATTTCTCCTTTCAATTTTATCATTTTATGTTTTGTTTGTTAATAATTTGTGTGTGTACAGGTGGTAGCAGTGAAGCAACTGGACCGAAATGGAATGCAAGGAGGAAGCAAGGAATTTCTGGTTGAGGTTTTGACTCTAAGCCTCATGAGCCATGAGAATCTCGTCAAACTCACTGGTTATTGTGCCGATGGTGATCAACGTCTTTTGGTGTATGAATTCATGCCTGCTGGCTCTCTAGAAAAGCGCCTTCTCGGTAGCCAATCTTTCTTGCTTATCTTTTCTTTCTCTCTATTCTTGCTTGTTGTGCTAATTTATTATTGCGGAGCAGAGCGGGGACCGGAGCAACCTCCATTAGATTGGTACGTGAGAATGAAGATAGCATCTGATGCGGCAAAAGGACTATGGTACTTGCACGACATGGCGAATCCCCCTGTCATATTCAGGGACTTGAAATCCTCCAACATCTTGCTGGACAATGATAACAATGCAAAGCTATCCGATTACGGACTTGCAAAACTTGCTGGTAAAGATAAGATGAATATTGTTCCTACCAGAGTTATGGGCACCTATGGTTATAGTGCCCCTGAATACGTAAGAACAGGTCAACTCACCTTGAAGTCAGATGTCTATAGTTTCGGTGTTGTCTTGCTAGAGCTCATCACTGGACGCCGCGCAGTTGACACCACTAGACCCAACGACGAGCAAAATTTAGTTTCATGGGTAAGTAACTCATAACAATCTTTATGCTGAGAAACAGTTATGATTGTATATATTAACTTGGCATAGCTTGGTTTTATTTTTGTAATATGATTAAACAGGCGCAACCCATATTTAGAGACCCGAAAAAGTATCCAGAAATGGCAGATCCACTTCTGAAAGGCAAGTTTCCAGAGAAGGATCTGAATCAAGTTGTTGCAATAGCAGCCATGTGCCTACAGGAGGAATCAGCAGCGCGTCCTCTCATGAGTGATGTGGTGACTGCCCTCAGTTTTCTCTCAACAACTCCGCCTCCGGAGGCCAATCCTCAGCCTGAGCCTGAGCTTGATCCCGAGCCTGAGCCAGAGCCTGAGCCTGAGCCTGAGCCAGAGCCTGAGCCTAAGCCTATCCCTGCCCCTGCCCCTGCCCCTCTTTCTGCTGCGCGCTCGGCCAAGAGTGAAGCATCCGCAAGTGTGAGTGGCAGCGGCAGTGACAGCGCAAGTGATAGTGGAAGCTACAGCCAGAGCCAGAGCGATTATGATGGATCTGATGGTGAATCAGACTACTATGAAGAGGATGAAGATAAACGAAGCTACAGCCCACAAGATAGTATACAATCTAGGGAATTCTACTCCAAGTCAAGCCGCAAAAGCAGCACCAGATCATCGTCCAGGGCTCACAGCGATGTAACTTCGAATTCCGAAGATGAAAGGAGAGGACCATCCCCACGCAAAGCCAGTAGGAAACATTTAAGCCAGAAGATTAGCAAGAAGTCTTCCAGCAAGGAAAAAGAATTAGGCCAGAATAGCAGTAAGAAAGCTGCTTCTCGGAAGAACAGAGAATTAAAGCAGAAGAGTAGCAGAAACAAAGATAGAGAATTTAGCCAAAAGAGCAGTAAGAAAAAACCATCATCTTCTTCAAAGAGGAGAACCGGGGTGGGACCAGAAGAGTCAAAGTCAAGGGATGAAGGTGAAGCCATGCTTAGTGAGAGATCATCACGAGAGGATATATCTTACGGTCACGACAACCAAGAGAGTAGTGAGAGCATCCCATTCGAGTATGAACGCAGCAAGGAACCATCAGCTATCCCGCCATTGCCACCAACAGCAAGCACTCTCACATAATTTTTCTGTCCAAGTCTGCTTGTTTATTATACATATGGTTTGTTATGCCAGACAACTACACTTGACACTTAACCATCATTATATATACGTTCCTCTTCTTTTTCTTTTCTTTTTTTTTTCATTTACTTCGTAGGCTTCAGGTATATTCTGTATCTAACTTTAGTTGAAGATCAAGAGTGAATGGCAATTCTGTATTATATATGTGTATGGCAATTGTATTGTTCTTGCTGTTGCTGATATACGCATGTTGAATCAATGAATCAAGTATATATTTGGTCCAATTGACAAATTATTCCTTAAACCAAATCTGTAATGTATTTGTTTAGTATATATGTAGCATCCTGATTCCCAAGGAGAATTATTATTGAATCTATCAACTATCATTGACTTGCTTTATGAATATAATCTTCTTTAATCTTCTCTGTGAACTGTGATTAGTCATTAAACATTGGAATTCTCATCTGAAACACTCATAACACTTGACAGCTAAATATCCTTCAATGAATTCAAGAAACTCTTCCGTTATAGATAGATGGACATACATAACATTCAGAATGTTTGGTTGGATCAAACCACACTGAGACTTCAGTCCATATTTCAATTGATGAAAAGCAATCAGAGAAAATTCAGGAAGGCAAGTCTAACCTGACATAGAACTCACACTGCAATTCTTTGTAACCATTCATTTTACATTGGAAGAGAAAGAAATCAAAGGAAATGACTGCAATTAGAGGAATATTTATCTTCCTTAGCTTCCATTTATTATTTGACAAATCGCGGTTAAAAAGGCAGTGGTGTGAGATTAAGAAGATGATCATGTAAGAATTCCTCATCCTCTGGGCTATATGTTTGAAGTGAGGACACCAATCAAGATATTCTTATTATATATATAAGAGGCCAGCACTTTTATCGCACTCCTCATAAATATATTCATATTTAACAGATCATAATTATCTATGCACATGGTCAAGTTCCACTAATCTTTTTATGATACAGTCCCCGATTGCTCTAGGATTTTATTTATTAACTAACTTTGTTTGGCGCGCCTAATAAGATTGAGAAAGTTGTGATGTGAATGAGGTTGCGTGGTTGAGGTCAAGGTCGTCGAGGTCATGATGATGAGTGGAGGCAAATCTTACTTTAAGATTTCGGGATCTGGTAGCATTATTGTGATTTTCCTTCTTCCTGAGGCAGGGCTTTAACTCAGGATCAGAGAGGTGGTGATGATGATCGCGGCGGTTCAGTAGTAGTCCCTTAGAAGGAGAAACTCCTTCGTCACTGATACAAGAATGAAGCATGTTGGTGGTGGTAAAGCTACCTGCCGCATTGTGTTTCTTCATGAGATTTCGGATAGTGCGGCAAGGGACGATGAAGAAGACGTTGCCGGGAGTGAGGATGGACTGGGGGCTGACTACGATCCAAGGGAAGCGGAAGATGTCGGGGCGGGTAACACAGTGTCTAGGGTTCCGGCTCATGACGTCAGAAGCTCTAACTGGCTTGCTGTGAAGCTCTACGATGCCTCCAGGGTGAACCAGTTTGAGCAAGTGGCTCTCTTTCTTGCATACTCTCCGCTGTGACTGTGACGACGCCATTAAAGCTGCCGGATCGGATCGGAACGGAGGTATTTGAGGAGTAAAGGGAGCTCAGAAAGCGGACAAGGTAGTTGCTCCCATGTATTCAGCGGAGATTGCAAGGATCACAATGTAACATGGAACTCTTCGTTCTAAGATATCATTTTTTTTGTAGTAGTAGGACAAGCAGATGTGCCAAAAACTTTGTGTTCAACTTGTAAGTTTTTAGAGACAAAAAATTAATTAATCTTTAAATTTTTTGTGATATTTATGTAAATATTAAATAAAAAGAGAAATAAGCAGGTTATGACAAAATATAAGATTAGTCATCTTTATATTAATTTGATAATTAAAATAACTATTAACTTCACAATTACAAATGAATTTTAATATTATGTTATTATCAAATTTTATAGATAAATCTTCTCTAAAATAATATATAAGTTATTTTTTTATGTGTTATATTCTAATGGGTATTTATTTATTTTAAATTTTTAATAAAATTTATTAAATGACTAATTTATCTAATAAAATAAAAAATAAGAAATTGATTTCACCTTCATAAAAAAATTACAAACTAGCTACATTAATTTTTAAAAATTAAGATATAAAGTGTTTTAATTTCTTCTTTTTTTCATATAATTCTAAATCAAATTGTATAGAATAAATTTTTAAATTATCTTCTTGACACGATAAACTTTTTAAATTGAAATTTTTACGGTGACACTAATTCGTGTTTCTATTTTTAATTTGTCACATTAATATTTTAGTTTAGAATTTAGTTAATATAAGAAAATTTTTAAATTCATATTTTAATAAATATATAACAAATATATTAAAATAAGCATTGAATTAGAATATGACACATCAGAATGAATAACTTACATGTTATTTTACCAATGAGTAATAGCTCAAATGGCATAATCTCCCCATACTCATTTAAGAAGTTGCGGATTCGAGTCTCCTATCTTTGGTAAAAAAAAAAAACTTAGTTACATTTATATTTAACAACTATGTTATATGTCAATCACTAAATTAATTACTTATATAAAATAAGTGTTAAAATATAAAATATATTTTAAAAATAAATTTAATAAAATATGTATTTATATATAAATACATAATTATTAGTTTTAATAGTTAATTTTAATATGTAAATATTAAATAATATTTTTGTTTATCTAAATATATAGTGATTAATTTTAATGACTGATTTTAATATAAAATAATATTTTTGAAATTTAAAATTTATTTAATATTTTATCATAAATTTAAATCTATCACTTTTTCCAAAAATTCTTAAGAGACCAATATTTTTTAAATTCTACTTATCCTAATTCTAAATTAATTTTTTTAAATTTAATTATTTTATTAGTCTCTATAATTTTATTAAATTTTTAATTAAGTCTTTGTATTTTTTTATCAATTAAATTTTTATACTATATTAAATTTTAAAATTAAATTTTATGATGACAAAAACGTTATAATTAACAAAATATTCTATTAAACAAAATGAATATATATAACATTTGTCTAATTATTTTATTAATTTTAATATTTTTTATAATTATAAAAATTTAATAAAAATATAGAAACTCAGAAGTAATTAAAACTCTTAATCACTGGAAACATGATCGATCAACATTATTGAACATCACGATACCAACAACGACATCACATCACAAAACAATATAAATCCTTTATAGTAGCGTTTGCATTGTTACCCCCCTTTGCCGCGTCAAACAATGTGACCTTATGTGCTCAGAGAAACCAATGGGTGAGTTTACCGAAACAAACGAATAAAAAGTTTTCTTGTTTCTTTCTTTAAAAAAAAAAAAACTGAAAAAATGTAAAAGATAAGCTTTAAATTTAGCAAATGAATTAACGTAGGAGTGTCCATTTGAAATTAATATTAGTAATTTATTCCAATTAAACTGTGCTCATTTAATTCGGGTAAAACTATTTGGATTATACTGGATTTATCCAATTTGTTTACACTCCTAATTCTAAGAATGACAATGGAGCATAGCAGAAGCAGAGAATGCCTCCTTGCTTTTTGTTTTCCTTCTTAGATTTATTTTTCGTTTCTATTTTTAATTTTGCTGTGAGAGAATATTGTTTTCTCATCTTTATTTTTTATAAGCTTCATTTTTTGTGGAGTTTATTTTTTAATAATTCTGACTGATGATCAATTATTATAAGAGTAGAGTTGTAAGTATTTATTATATATAAAAATTAAGGGTGTGCATGATTCGGTTCTAAGACTCGTTCGGTCTCGAGTATTTTAGGAGTTAATTTGGTGTAATTTCATTAGGTCTAAGGTCGGATAAGGGTCTCAAAAATAGGCCCTATCATTATTTTGGGTCGGATCCGAGCTATGGCTTGGGTCGCCCGAAGTCGGCCTGGTGGTCCGGTCATCATACACAATTAATATTTTGTATTATTAGTGATGGATGATGGCTATTCTTATGTGGAATTTAAGTATTGTAAACCTTAATATTTTGTGTTATTAGTTATTATAAGACTATAAGTTAATGTTTTATGTTTAAAATACATAAGATTTTAGACTAATGCATAATATTGTGTTATTTGTATTGATTTAGATATTTGGTGTCATTATACAATATTAGTATTGATTATGGTTATACTTTAATTTTAGAGGAGTTGGTTCTTGTTATATTTTTCTAAGTAAATTTTACCATGTCAAATAATAGTTGGAGCATTGGAAATTTGGATATTTTCACGTGCTAGCTTATAAGAAGGTATCAAGATAATGTAATGTAACGGCCCGGTTTTTACCCAATTTTTACCCGGTATAATCGTGACCCGAAAGTGTATAGGTTTCATCGAGTCTAGAACCGGGTTCAAGTCTAATAAATAGGCCTGGTATATATTTCGAGTCGAGTCTGAGTCACATCAAACCCGGTTTCACCCGGCCCATGCACACCCCTAATAAAAACAACAAAATTTTATATAAAAATGCTAAACGACAGACGGTAATTTTTTCGAACTGACGCGGTGGAGAGACGCAATGGTGAGGTGGAGCACAGAGCAATGAATGAAGTGAAAAATGCGACAACAAAAAAGAAAATGGACATAACGGCGGAGTTGTGGAAAAGAGAATAGACGGACCTCGAAGAGGAGAAAGAACATTGCGAACAGAGAGAACGGTGCGGTGAGGGGTGACGGCATGGTGAAGGGTGACGGTGTGGTGAGAAGGGAGAGTGACGAGGGAGTGGCTGCAGAGAGGTTGAATGGAGTATGGACAACGTTAGGGATCTCTGAATTGAAGAATGGTTATGCAAATAAAGATTAGGAGTTTTGGGTTTCTATATGTGTGTGTGAGAAATGACTAAAAAACGTATATGAGAATTAAACTATTAAGGATAATTCAGGATATGCATTCAAAATATTTTCAAATAAACAAACAGCCCAATGTAAAAAATTGCCTCCAACCCTCTCAAACTCGCCTTGAAACTCGGAGATAGTGGTGAAAGGCCGTTCACTTTAAACAACGATAAATAGCAACGCTATACGACTAAAAGGGACAGATTCAGAAAAATAAATCACAATCCTAACATTTTTAGTTCTGCTTCCACTTTAAGAGATATATTATTGACTTGAGCGTTAGAGTTCTTTTTGCAGGTTCTACGACCAAGCTCAGGCTTCGAGGATCTCACATCTCTGCTATCCTGGAAGCTCGAAAGCATTCACCACACAGTAGCGACAAGTTATAGCTCGGAGAGTATCCTTGATAGAACATTTGGCACCCACCATGGGGACAAATTCTAATGTTACCCCATAATTCTTTTTCTTTTGCTTGTTCTATCTCCCTTTTCTTGTATAATTCTGAGCATGGCTAATGACTTGTCACCACCACCCCTTCCTACTCATGTTGAATTGATAGCCATGAATGCAATTCTTCAGGCGAAAGTGAAAAAGATGCCAGAACTTCTAGCAGGAAGAACATGTGGAGATAGGGACGATGATGACAAAAAGAATACGAGCAAGGAAAACCTGGAGGACGAACATCAATCTGGAACAAATAAAGGCAACAGAGGTTACTCCCCTGAAATCTACAAAGAAAAGGACAAATCCTTTCTCCGCATAAATAATGAACTTCCAAATACCAAAGAACTTAACACTCCTGACCACATTAAAACCCTGTAAAGGTTTCGGTGACCCCAAAATCCACTTCACTAAATTTGAATCTATGATGTTTTTAAATGGCACTTCTGACCCCATCTTATGTTGTTCTTTTCTGACCCTTTTGGACGAAGTTGCTTTACTATGGTTTTCTAGTCTCCCTGCAGGTTCAATTTCTACCTTTGATGAGTTCGCTGACCTTTTTGTCAACCATTTCGCAGCCTCGAAGATTTACGTCCATGACTCTAATTTTCGTAGTACCATCAAATAAGGACAACATGAAAACCTAAAAGACTACATGACAATATTTTTCAAAGTCGCAATGAAAATCCCTGACCTCAATTTAGACGTACACCTGCATGCGCTAAAAAGCGGATTACGTCCGGGAAGATTTCAGGAGACTATTGCAGTCATTAAACCTAAAATATTAATCGAGTTCAGGGATAAAGTCTCGGAACAAATAGAAATCGAAGAGCTGATATAAGCCAGAAAAGCCAAGAAACAAACGCCCCGAAGAGAAGAGGACATACATGGAAGATCAAGTTAGATGTGAGAACAGAAGAAAACTTTCAAATTGACGCCAAGGTTCAATTGGTACACAAAGTTCAACACAAAAAGAGAATACATAATAAAGGAAATTCTTCTTGCTAAGATCATAAAACCACCCAACAAAGCAGAAAGTTCTCAAGATAAAAAATATGTGGACAAAAGCAAGCACTGTGCATTCCATCAAAAGTTTTGCCACACCACCGATGAATGTGTAGTAGTCAAAGAATTATTATAAAGACTTACAAGACAGTGGTTGCTAGATAAATACATCAGTAGCAGGATTAAAAAAGAAACAGCAAGCCCAACAACAAATCAGCCAAACTATAGACGATCCTGTCGTAATCATGATAAACATGGGAGACCTGACAGTCAGAAAGGTCTTACTTGATCTAGGAAGCAGTGCTGATGTATTATTCTATTCAACTTTTAAAAAGATGTAACTTAGGGAAAAATCTCTGCAACCTTCAATTGGAGAATTGGTAGCCTTCTTTAGGAAAAGAGTATCCATAATAGGTTATGTATGGCTATGAACGATACTAGGGAGCACCCATGCTCAAAAACCCTAGATATCCAATTTTTAGTAGTTGACTGCGTCAATCCCTATAATGTTATTCTGGGACGACCATCCCTTAATTCTTTTGGAGCTATTATTTCTACTGTTCACTTGTGTGTAAAGTAATATGTGCAGGATAACATCGTTAAAACTGTACACACCGACCATAAGGATGCACAACAATGCTACAATACAGGCCTAAAATTGAAGCCACTGCCAACAAAAACCATTTGATGGGTCAACTCTGTCTATAATACAGAGGACATTCTGACCTTGGCTGAACTCGACCCTCGAGACAACATCTCCAACCGACGTACTCCAATGGATGACCTAAGTAAGGTATAACTCACCAAACTTGAAAATCAATATACTAATATCAGATCTGCCTTTTCATCTTAGCAGTGACATCTATGATAACATCTTCTTTCTCCTTCATAGACTTTTCCAAGTTTTTTATCTTTTCTGACACACCTTTATCATCGGCACCTAGCAGCTCGGTGGTCTGACTTATACACAAGAACCTCGACACAACTACCTATAAACAAAGAATCGCATCAGACTGAGTAAAAAGCAAACAACAAATAAACAAAAGAAAAAGAAAACTACCTGCATGTACTTTCCAATACCCTCCTTTCCAACTCTCTTTAGCATCCTAACATCACTAGCATGTTGAGAAACCTTATCAGAAAGCTCCGCCACGAGAAATTGTTCACTCTATAGAGGCTGTGGTCCAACTCTATCAACAAAACCGTGTAATTTCTTTTGCTTTTCAAAAACAAATTGATCCCCAGTCCCCACATCTAACTCCTTCTCAGAAAAAATCTCTAAAGACCTCTCTGAGTCAACATTTTCGTTTCACTTGATGAACAGGGCGAACACTTGACTGAGCACCGTCAGCGCCAACCTCTTGCTCCATACCCGAAACACCACCATCTTTTTCACCTTTCTTTTTCTGGCTTAAGAAAGACTACAGCTAAGAAGTTGTCAAGTTCGGAACTCTTCCACCTACAACACAACAAAATACACATCAAAAACACGTTACAGTAGCATAAACTCCCTAAAACCATTCACGTATCTATATATACCCCTAGTGCCTCTTTATCTGATTCAACTTTTACCATTTCAGAAATCGACAACAAATTACATGCTGCAAAGCAATCTATCAAGAAATCCAAAAATAATTTTTCATCTTCATTCCTCCCAGTGGCTTCCAATATTTGCATTGGCTCTGGACATCAGTAAAGGAAAAAATTTTCACCGAACTCATCGTCTAAAAAGAAGGGGTATTCGGTCTCTCATGACTGAACTTTACAAACATAACTTTAAAATCTTTAAACGAAGATTTATACAAAATAAATAGCGAACGACCAGGATAGCTACTGAGGTTAATTCAAACACCTTTTCGATCACCCTTAGATTGAAATAAAGAGAAAAAGATATTTAGTAAAGGTGGGAAATCAAGAAAATCCATTAGGCATTGAAAGGCCCACAGAAAAGCCCATGCATTTGGGTGAAGCTGTAAGAGTGCACAGTTCAACTGAGTTAAGACACTACACTCAAAATCTAAAAATGAAAATTTCAAATTTAATTCTATCAAACACGAAAAGTACAGGTAAAAGTACATCCAATCTCCTCTTCTCTCGCAGACTCTCTCCTCGCTGCTACAAGGGAGCAACTCTACACCGATAGCAGCACCAACCTTTATCAATTTCAAAGAATTGAGTCCATGCTACAACTCAACATTGTTGAAGGTTAAAGCGTGATGCTTCACGTCAACGTGAACCCAACAATAGATATCCTCCTTTTTAAATTTTACCACCTTATCCCTAGCCATTACTGAAAGAAACAAAGTCAAAAGACAAGAACTACTAACTTTTAGAAGTCATGTCTTTTTCTGCTTCACACTAAGATGCAGTAGATAGCCAATGTCATTTTTCAAAGCACAACAAGTAATAAAGAAATCCAATAAACCCCATCACACCTTCTCCTACTACTCAACAGTTAGATTTTAAAACTGTTCAGTTAGTGTGGCGGTAATTTTCTCGAAGTAGCCGCCAAAAACATTATTACACCCATCACACTTTTTGTATTCTAAAAATATAGAAAAACCTAGTTTGCCCATGCCTACCGAAGTGACGCGCGTTGAACTTGGGAGCTCAAAGGATAAGGATTAATCCGAGGTATAACACCAGGAGTAAAGCCTAACGACAGGATACAGATCCAGCAAGTCAAGTTTTGGGGGCTGTGTTCTTTAACTCTCATAACTCGGAGAGATACGGTTATACCTCGGATACGCATTCAAAATATTTTCAAATAAACAAACGGCCCAGTATGAAAAGCTGCCTCCAACCCTCTCGGACTCGCCTCGAAATTCGGGGATGGTGGTGAAAGGCCATTCATTTTAAACAACGATAAATAATAGCACTAATACAATTAAAAGGGACATATTTAGAAAAACAAATCACAATCCTAACATTTTTAGTTATGTTTTCACTTTAAGAGATATATTATTGATTTGAGCGTCGAACTCCTTTTTGCAGGTTTCACGACTAGGCTCAAGTTCCGAAGATTTCACATATATGATGTCTAGGAAGCTTGGAAGTATTCACCACACTGTAACGACGAGTTATTGTTCGGAGAGTATCCTTAACAGAACAATATATATACGATAAAGATGGCAATAACTAGTTCTATAATAAAACAAAATATTATACTATTGTAAGAAAATTTGATTATACATTTATAAAATATTTATTTATTTTATTACAATAAATTTGATTATTTTAATAATTACAATGTGTATAAAGATGAACAAATATATAACATCTAATTTTGTGTAATCATTTTGTATTTTCGCAAAAATATTATAGATGTGAAAATTAAAGAAAAATAATGAATTAATCCGTTTTCATGGATTTATGTATTATTAGTGTTTAAAATGATTACACATACACACAAGTTAAATATATATCAAAATTTTTATGATTTAAAAGTTTAGAGATGAGATCAAACCAAAACAAATAGAAAATGTATAACTATTAACTTTATCCTGTATTATTTATTTTGTATTTAGATGACAAATATTCACTTAAGAGTTAAGTATGTTTTTAGTCCTTAATATATAAGTCCCTTTTTGTGAGTTCGAAATCATCCCTAACATTGACTTTAGATTTAAAATTATCTTTCAGACAAAAATATCCTTATTAGTTTCTCTTTCTCTTTATCACGGTCTTTTTCCCTCTTCACCTCCTCTATCACTCTTCATATTTGCCAGATTTTCTCAAGCTCTAACAACAACAACAACTATATAACTACTGTCATTTTAAAACTCAAGTAAATTAATTAAGCAAATAAACAAATTAATCAAGCATCTTAACAAATTAACACAATAAAGAGAGAATTCAGTTCAATTTAATAGCCAAACAACTGCAATAGAGACGGACGGCAACGGCGGAGATGGGAGAAACCGGAAACACACACAACGCATACAACGGGTCACACATACAATGCAAACATAAGACAGAACGAAGAGCAGAAATTGAGAGAGATACATTATAGAGAGAGAAGAGAGAATCCAAGAGCAAGTTTGTATCAACTTCAGTTGAAGAACAAGATGGTGGTTAAAGATACCTAGAAATCAAGCATCACTGACGACCAAATCACCGTAAACCCTAATAACGAAAACGAAGAACTTGAGGAGGGAGAGATCCTCAACGATAACTCCTTCACCACCTCCAGGCCA
Organism: Arachis duranensis; assembly: GCF_000817695.3. Taxonomy (NCBI): domain Eukaryota; kingdom Viridiplantae; phylum Streptophyta; class Magnoliopsida; order Fabales; family Fabaceae; genus Arachis; species Arachis duranensis. The sequence goes on from NC_029777.3 coordinate 2,939,613, forward strand.
CCTTCCTACTCCGGCGCCGATGCCCTTGCCCGCAACCCCGCCCCTATTCTCTTGAGAATTCTTCGACCTTCTGGTTCGATAACTCCTCTGCTAAGTCCAAGCAAACAGTTTGGGAAAGCTCCATCAGACTGATTTACACCTTTGCTGTCGTTGAAAAATTCTCGAGGTCAAGCTTCTTTCTTTTCCCATTTTTTTCATTTTTGGGCATGATCAAAATGGGATGGCGAAGGGGGAGAGGCGTGGGCGGAGGAGAGGCGGGAAGTTGGGATGGCAAGGAGAGAGAGGGAGGTGCGACCGGCGAAGTCAGATGAGACTGGGGAGAGGAGGATAGTAAATTGGAAGAAGTCAAGGAAGAAGGAGAGGAGGGCCGTGAATTTGGGAACTGATGATGGTGAGTGAAAGGAAGGAGGATGGTATTTTTATAAAAAATATTAAACAACGATTTCAAAACCAAGTTAAATATTAGGAATGATTTTGTGTATAAAAAAATGTTTGGGAATGAAAATTTTTCGATCTATACCTTAAGAACTAAAATTGTACTTAATTCTTTATTTAATTTAGATAGCAACAATAAGAATATCATTGGTATAGTAGCTATAAAAGCATATGATTTGTTTATAAACAGGTTTTGATTCCGACGGAATACCATTGAAGAATATCCTTAAAAGGCACATGATGCCTTTCAGGGAAAACTCAAGTTTTTACTCTTTAGAATGATCACGAGCGAGTTGAAAGAAGAAGAGAAAAGAACGTCGCCAATTAATTGAGAAATAAAGTAAGTTCTATTAATCGGTTTCCGAATTATTCATTTCAATAGTCTAGTAGTACAATATTTTCATAATAAAAGTACAAAAGAGATTTGCTACCATAGGTCTGCAGCATTGTTGTTATGTTTTGTTTTGGGTGTATTTGCATAAGAGGAAGACCTAATGAACTCAATTGAGTCCTTTTGAGGAGTGTATTGGATCTATCGTTCCCGTTTAGCTGCAGTAGGGGCGCTATATGAATTACCATTGGAGGCGCAGGAGTATATAGCTTGTTCGCCAGAACAGAGCACCTTTAATGGGAGTATTGGGAGCATTTCAAGATGGAGAGACACATATATAGCATTCACACCACACCACTCCATCGCTGCATAGATAGAGTTGCAAGCTGCAACCTTATATATAGTCCATGTTTGTTTTGTTGACATGGATCAAACAGAGATCTGTTTGGGGGACTTGGAGCTTGAGCTGGTGGATGGAGTTGACGAAGATGGCGGGCGCTTATTATTGTCTTGCTTTGCGGCGGAGATGCGTAAACAGGTGTCCTTATAGACGGCGTCGAGCTCGTCAAAGATAACTTCAATGGTTGGACGACTCTTGCCGTGTTTTGCAACACACAGAACCGCTATGTGCAATATAGATTCGAAGTTCGCCTTGTTAACCTCGCCTCCTAGCCTCGGGTCCTCAAAATCCCTCAGCGGACGCTTTCCCATACTTACATCTCGAGCCTTTCTGGTCAGCTGGTCTCTTGCATCAAGATCCATCTCTATCACTTTCTGTCCTGAAAGGATTTGTAAAGCCACAATCCCAAAACTGTACACGTCACTTGCACAGGTTAGCTTCGCATTGCTCATGTACTCAGGATCCATGTACCCTATTGTCCCTCTAATGTCTGTGAATACCTTGCTCTCTTCTACCCCCATCATCCTTGCCAATCCGAAATCCGACAGTTTCGCTTGGTATTCCTCCGTCAGAAGTATGTTTGTCAGCTGAAAACATGCAAGCATCAAATTTGTTAGAATATGTAGGATAATATTATAAATTTACGGTCAAAATACAAAATATACATTAAAAATAAATTAAACAACATATATTTATATATAAATACATAGTGATTGAATTAATCAAGGTACATACCTTTATATCTCTATGGACAACGCAGCCTTCTATATGATGGTGGAGATACTTTAGTGCATATGAACAATCCCTCAAAATTTTCACTCTTGTTTCCCAATTCAAATGGCAGTCTTTTTCTGAATAACCAATGTTATGGTTTATTTTTTTATCACACTGAAGATAAAGTTAAAGGAGCTAGCTAGATAGACGAGAATAGATGACTTACTTAGTAGATGTTGAGCTAGATTTCCGTTAGCACAAAATTCATAAACTAAATATTTCTCGTCACCTTCAATGCAACAACCAAAAAGACAAACAAGGTTGGGATGGCGAAGTCTAGAAAGGCCTTGAATCTCCCGAGTGAATGAATCAGAAGGGCTGCTCTTGGTCAAATGCTTGATGGCAACAAGCTGACCGCTGGGGAGAACGCCTCTGTAAACCTGCCCGGCACTTCCGCGTCCTAGGCATATCTTCTCATCCCCGTAATTCATTGCCTTTTCGATTTCTTGTTTCGTGAAGCAGTATAGTCCTGCCCATGATGTTATCTCCTTCAATTGAAATGGCCTCAATGGCTGCTTCTTCTTCTTGTGTGTATACTTTACCAGTAGAGCTATCAACAACAATACTACCACCACTACTGGCACGCTTATTAACACTAGACTTGCCGAATATTCTGACACAAATTAAAGTAATAATCAACACTTCATACCAAGTTAATAATTAATTAATTCAATTTGATCTAAAGTTAGAGGTTGGTATTTAATTTGTCAAGTTACTTGATTTTTTGACCGAAATCGGTGGCAAGCAGCGTAAGAATTTGTCAGCGAGAGATGGGTCATTTTGTTTGCCACCCATAACAGCAACAAGAGCTGCCACCCCGCATACGGCTCTGTCTGCGCCATCTCCGTTGCCTCCGTTCAAAGCGTCTCTCAGGCTCAATATTGCAGTGGTACAATCCGGACATGCCTCAACAAACGGTTGATCGAAGTGTGAGCATTGGTTCAAGGTATCTTGGTACTGCGGCATGGATGCAACATCTTGCATAGCCAAGTTGGAGCAATGGTAGATTTCCTTGTCCATGAACAACGCGTCAAAGCCACACGAGTGTGCTGGCATCTTATATTGGGAGTAGAATAAGGTGCTGCAGTTCTGCCATTGACGCGGGGAAACGAAGAGTGGTCCATGTAGGCTGTGATTATGCAAGGCCAGTGCCTCCGACAAAGCTGTGAGGGCATTGCGGCAACACATGGTGGCCGGGAAGCCATCTGCGGTCCAGCTGCTTATATTCTCTTGGACATTCCAACACTCACCAAACGATGCCACCAACGGGTATGTCGTGAAATTCAAAGCACATTCCACTGCCAATTCAGAATGACAGCTTATATAAGGTATAATGTCAAATTTTAAAGTGTGTTATACCCTTAGGACAAAGGAAAAAATGTCATGTGAGAATATTTTTTTATTTGGTCAGCCACTAAATTAGCTGACTTTTTTTTTTCTTTTAATATTAGTGGGTTAAAAGTTTTAGTAACAAAATTTGGTTAAATATAAAAAGATATTTTTTTTTTACTAAAAATATCATCTTTTAATAATTTTGTTTAATATATTATCAATGTTAAATAGTCTAATCTAATTTAAAAATATAAAAAATACATCATTACTTAATATAAAATACAAATATAAGAATATAGTGAGAATGGATTTTACCTTGTGGTAGGTCATTAGGTGCAGTAGAAACAATCAAGGAAGAATCCAAGAACACTGAGAGAAAGATTAAGAAGGCAAACACAGAAACTCCGGTTGAATGAAATATTGTTTTCATATCCATACCAATCTTTTTGTTTTACTACCAACATATATTAGATTAGATAGAAAATGATTGAAGAATTGCCAAAATTTTCTTGAAAGGTTAGAGAAATTGGACATATATAATAGATTGAATACCTTGAAGACATCGATTTTATAAGAATATTCTTTTTATAAAACTCTCATTGGCACATCACAGCTTTGTATCTCTTCTTGCTACCATCGTCATATCTTTTAACATGAGTTGTATAATTAACTGAATAAAGCATTTTTTTATAAATAATATTAATTTTGATCTAAATTTTCTTTAAATAAATAATATTAATAAAATTGAGTACGTTTTGTAATACATTGTACTAAAATATTAACATAAAAATTAACAAAATAAATCATGCAATAATACTAAATCTATTTAAAAGAATTTAAAAAAAGATAGACACAAATATTTTATAAAAAATATATTTAACATTCATTAATTATTAAATTTTTAAGACAGCTAACATTTATACCTTATACAATGTATGGTATTTTTTTATAATTTTGATCTCCGATTGCCGCTGTTATTATATTTCTATCTTATTATTTGTTAAGTATTTGTCCAATAAAAAGATTAGTTTATTTATTATCACCAAGTCATTTACACGGATATAAATTATTGCTTTATAAATCTTTACCAATACTTCTTTTAATAGCTTTTTTTTGTAAGATTACTCTTTACTTTTAAGTAATATTATATTGAATTATTTTAAATTTTTATATTATTAATTTTTATTTTATAGTTTAGACATAACAGTTTTTTTTGTTTTTTTATTTTAGGTTTTTATTTTGTTATAGAGAAGGTTGGTTATAGTCCAATTGCGATTGTAAGGCCTTCGAAAAAGACCCAAAGAAACATAGTTGAAGGGAGGATGTATGTTATTATGGCAATTACAGCTTGCAAGCTTACGAGTTCGTTTACAGTCCACACAAAGTCGATGATGAATTTGTGTCTTATCTTATTCTCTGTCAATTTGTTGTGCCACGCGTTCTCTGTTGTTTCTCCTGCACCACTTATCCTTCCTTTATCCGCCTCTCTTTTCTGTGCTAACATTCCTTCGTTTTTCTCTTCCTATTACAATATCTCAAATGGCAATCTTGACTGCAAATTCAATGTTATTATCTTGTCACGAATCCACAGTCATAACTAATGTACCATTGATAATGAAGTTAGGTCAAATAAGGTTTCACAGAACAGTAGGTTTTCACTCCAGTAGTCTTGTTTTCAGACTATTCTCTACTACCACAAATCGAACTACACGCTTCAAATCCTTAGTATCTTTTAGAAATCAATCTCTCACTATCAAAGCCAAACTCCATCATCATTCCTCCTCTCATACTAATCGCCCATCGGTATATAACTCTCCTTTTTAATTCACTTGTTTTTTTTATAGTACTATTCTTCTGACTTTATTTTATCTGGATAATAATAGATGTTGACGAACAGAATACTTGAATTCATGGGAAACTGTAGATATTTACGCACATTGGAAGTGGCTAGTATTTTGGCCTGGTTTCTAGTAATTGTTCCTTCAGTTGATGCTGTTGACGCTCTCAAAACTTGTACTTGCTTATTGAAGGAATGCAGGTATACCATACCAAATATATTAACTATAATACAATAGAATAAACCTGGAATTTATCTTATTAATTTTGTGAATATAATTACAGGATAGAACTAGTTAGGTGTCTCTCAAATCCATCATGTGCAGCCAATGTTGCTTGCCTCCAAACTTGTAATAATAGACCTGATGAGACAGAATGCCAAGTTAGTACTCCTACTCTTTAGTCCAAATTCATCATCTTATAGTTAATTCTTCTCAAAACTTCTATTTTTTTTCTTTTTAGATCAAATGCGGAGACCTGTTTGAGAACAGTGTAGTTGATGAATTCAATGAGTGTGCTGTGTCACGGAAGAAATGTGTGCCTATGAAATCAGATGTGGGAGAATTTCCTGCTCCAAATCCTGATATCCTTGTTCAAAACTTTAACATTGCAGATTTTACTGGCAAGTGGTTCATCAGTAGTGGTTTAAATCCAAGTTTTGATACTTTTGATTGTCAATTACACGAATTTCACACAGAAGACAACAAACTTGTGGGGAATTTATCATGGAGAGTAAAAACTCCAGATGCTGGATTTCTTACTAGGTCAACCCAGCAGAGATTTGTACAAGATCCCAAATACCCTGGCATCCTCTATAATCATGATAATGAGTACCTTCACTATCAAGATGACTGGTAATTTCTTTAAAGTTATATTTTGAGTATTATATTATCTAACATGTATTGACAATGACAACTTCTTTAAAGTTATATTTGACCTTTCTAAGGCTTACCAGCAATGATATGCAGGTACATTTTGTCATCAAAGATTGAAAATAAGTCGGAAGACTATGTTTTTGTATACTATCGAGGTAAAAACGATGCATGGGATGGATATGGAGGTGCTGTTGTGTACACAAGAAGTAAAACTTTACCAGAATCTATAGTGCCTGAACTCGAAAGAGCTGCGAAGAAAGTAGGAAGGGACTTTAGCAAGTTTATCAAAACAGACAATACTTGTGGGCCAGAGCCTTCCCTAGTGGAAAGACTGGAGAAAAAGGTGGAGGAAGGAGAAGAAACTATTGCTAGAGAAGTCGAGGAGTTAGAAGGAGAAGTAGAGAAGGTGCGAAAAACTGAAATGACATTATTTCAGAGGTTGGCTGAAGGGTTCAAAGTGCTTCAAGAGGATGAGCAAAATTTCTTAAAAGGCTTGTCTAAAGAGGAGATGGAAATACTTGACGGACTCAAAATGGAAGCTACTGAAGTAGAAAAGCTCTTTGGAGGTGCTTTGCCTTTGCGAAAACTAAGGTAGATTTGAAAAGTGAACCAATTTTTTGTTGCTTCTTTTTTCTATGTTGCATGGATTTAGACAACCTTTTAAGCTATTCAAGTATTCATTGTATTCATAAGTTATTTTGGCACGATTAGGTGTAAAGATTTAGTGTACTGTACAGAACTACAGATAAAAGATTCTTCCTCTGGTTCTATTGAGATTGTATACTCCTTAACTATGTTAGTCATATTTTAATTAATGGAAAGATGCAACGAAATTGCTAAAGAGCAAAAGAATATGTTCTTGGCATGGGAAAATAGATGTAAGGCAGAGTACTAAGTACGGACTAGAAGTGAAATAGTTAATAATAAAATTTTATTAATTACTGGGAGTTAAATATATCCTAAATAAGTTTATCTTATCATTAACAAAACACATTCAATTTTCATTTATATCACGTGTTGATTTTTTTCTAATTATTTAATATTCAATCTACTTATAAACCAAAAGAAATGGTTTACTTTTTCTATTCTTTTTATTAACTTAAGTTCTTATTTATATGACAAGTTGAGATAATCTGATTTAACAATGGGTGGAATAAAAATATTTAAAATGTTTTTAATACAATAGTATTTTTATATATGGGTGCACGGAATCTTTACGCAAACATTATTTTTGAAATGCTAAAAATTAAAAACTTTTATTGCATTTTCATTAGCCAATAAAAATAACAGAAAAGCTTTACATACAAGTCATTAGGGCTTGTATGCTTTACAAGTTTATTAAGCAATAAACCCACAAAACGCGCTGCATGCCCTACGTCCAATACACGCGCTATATAAAGATCCCGCGTATATATAACTACCAAATTTAAAAGATTTGTTTCCTTCTTCGTTCTCTTTATCGTTCTTCTTCTTCTCGTTCTTCTTCTTCTCGTTCTTCTCTCTTTATTTCTAGATTTGTTTTCTTCTTCGTTCTTCTTCTCGTTCTTATTCTTCTTGTTCTTCTCTCTTTCTAACTCTAGCTTCGTTTTCTATCGATTTTTGTTTACTGAAATCAAAGTTTGGATTCGTTTTAAAGATAATGGATGATTCAATCTCAGATTCTCAGCTGAATCAGGGGGAAGTGGATTATGAATTTGAATCTAACGAAGTTCCTGAGGTTTGATTTACATACGTTTACTCTGAATTTTGTTGCAGTCATTTGTATAGCATTGTGTAGCTGAATAATTCGTGAACATTGACTGTGAGACTAACGCGTCAACATAAATCTGTGGATTGAATGTAATGTATTTGATTGATTATCTAGAATTTATAGCAGACGCTCGGGTGTAGATCAGAGCTTTCTTTGGGTGTATTTGTTTCGGTAGTGTGGGTGTATTTACATTTATGACTTTTTCTGTTATTTTAGCTGAGTTGTTGTCGTTCGGGTGTATTATATGAGACATGATTGGGTGTGTTTTTAGTTTTCATCATGGTGTATTCTGCAGCCTGTGTATTTACAGCTTATGGCTTTTATTGTCATTTTGGTTGAGTTGGTGCCGTTCGGAAGTATTATATTACCAATGATTGGGTGTATTTATAGTTTTTGACATGGTGTATTCTGCAGCCTCTCTCTGTTGTTGATGACCAGTTTATTCTGAAGGTTGGAATGACCTTTACCACCCTTGAAGATGCTAGAAAATTTTACAGGAACTAGTATTTCGGAGATGTTATTTCATTTGACACCACATACAATACAAACAGGTAATAAACTGTCCCTTTTTATGATTCTAAATTAATGTGTTTTATGAATCTGCCATAGAGGTGTATATTGGGTGTTTTTTGGGTGTATACAAAGCATTTGTTGGGTGTACGTAATGATTTTCCATTCTGCACTATGGTAATTTGTTTCAAGTATAATTTGGTTTGTGGTTCTTTTGTCGGGGTGAATCACCACGGTCAGTCAACACTTCTTGGATGCTCTTTGATGAAAAACAAAGAAATTGAATCATTCAAATGTTTATTTCAATGTTGGCTTTGTTGCATGGGAGGAAATGCTCCGAAAAGATTTTTCGCCGATCAATGCACATCAATGAAAAGGGCTTTAGAGGCCTGTATGCCAACAACAATTCACCGTTGGTGTATTTGGCACATCATGAAGAAGATTCCAAGCAAATTAAACGGGTACAAGGGACATGCAGAAATTAAACAAGAAATGAGCGAAGTTGTTTGGAACTCTCATAGTAAAGACTCATTTGATAGGAATTGGAATGAATTTCTACTGAATTTTGGTCTTGTGGACAACAAGTGGCTTTCAGGTAATGTTTGTTTAAAATCTGCAGCAGAGGTGTAAATTTAATTTTCTTCGGGTGTATTTATAGTCTGTGTTTGGGTGTATTCTGCAGATCTCTATGAAGACCGTCATATATGGGTTCCAATCTATCTGGATCACCACTTCTGGACAGGGATGAGAAGCACGCAAAGGATCTCTATGTTATAAAATACTGTTTATTTTTTTTTACAATGTTTTAAGGGTTTTGGGTATTAGGGTTTAGGGTTTTATGGTTTACGGGGTACGGGTTAGGGTTTAGGTTTTAAGTGTTTCGTGTTTAGGGTTTTAGGGATAAAGCATCAGGGGGATAGATTTTTTGGTGTATATTCAACGTTCTTTGGGTGTAAAAAATGGTAAGTTATAGATGTATATTTGGTTTGATTTTTTTCTTTATATTATAGTACCTGTAATTCATACATTTTAAATACAGCAGAGAGATTTTAATTATTGAAAGAAATTTTACAATAAACAGAACTATAATTGAAAAATTTTTACAGCATGTGTTCAATTTGTTACAGGACTATATAACATTTATATTAAACAGTGTCAATATCCTCAGAATCTATCTGACAATATGGACTCAATAAAAATGAGGATGGCTTGGACAGTCTTATTGCATTACTTTTCCTAATGGCTTCACCTTTGTCTAGATTCATGTCATGGAATAGAATCCTGGAAGCATATTCCACTCTAAAGTGGTTCACCTCGTCCTACAGTTAAAAAGAATATTCTGTTTAATCAACCATGTTAATTGAGAAATGTAATACAGAGTTATTTACTTTTTAAACACATTTACCTAGCTGACATTTATTTCATCTAAGCACACTTACATTTCTTCCAACTTGGTTTCTGGCTGCCATTTTTTCTGAAATAAAAAATACACTCATATATATCAGCAGGATACACTCAAGGATATAAATAAGATACACCCATAGATATGAGTCAGATACACCCATAGATATTAGTCAGATATCACTCAAATATGCATTAATATACAAGGGCAAGCAACATTATAAGGTCAGGCAATATACACCCATGGACAATCAAATATTAGAACAGTGAAACTGTTGAATATATATTACAGTATATCAGTTCAGAAAAATACACCCATAGATATCAGCAAGATACACCCAAGGATATAAATAAGATACACCCATAGATATGAGTCAGATACACACATAGATATCAGTCAGATATCACTCAAACATGCATTAATATACAAGAGCAAGCAACATTACAAGGTCAAGTAATATACACCCATGGACAATCAAATATTAGAACAGTGCAACTGTTGAATATATATTATAGTATATTAGTTCAGAAAAATACACCCATAGATATCAGCAAGATACACCCAAGGATATAAATAAGATACACCCATAGATATGAGTCAGATACACCCATAGATATCAGTCAGATATCACTCAAACAAGCATTAATATACAAGGACAAGCAACATTACAAGGTCAAATAATATACACCCATGGACAATCAAATATTAGAACAGTGCAACTGTTAAATATATTACAGTAGATCAGTTCAGAAATATACACCCAACAAAGTATGTGATATACACCCAACAAGTTACTCCATATACACCCAGCAAATTACGCATTATATTCCAAACAATCAATTACCAGAAGAACTAGAAAAACAACTACAGTAATACCTAGAACAACTAAGAAGAACACTATAACCTAGAACCAAGAATAACAGTAAAACTTAGAACAAGTAGAATATTAAAAACTGTAAAATGAGACTTAGAACAAGAACAGTAAAACCTAGAAGAATGTAGAAGAACAGTAAAACCTAGTTCTTCGTTTTCGAAATCTGGAAAATATAGAATATGAGTGAAATAGTAACATAACATACCTTGAGTATTATAACTTCGTTTTTTCTTGAGATTCTTGATTGAGAGTTCTACGTTGTGTTGATGGCGAGTTCTGATCTTCGCGAGAAGTGCTATCTCTGCAGTTTGGAATGTTGCTCGAAAATGGACGGTTTGTATTTTCTTTGAACGGGTTGGAGAAGTGGAAGAGTGCACCATTAAGGAGCGCTATTTGCGAAGAGAAACCGTTTGAGTGGGACGCGTGTAATTTACGCTCCATTCAAAGTGAGATGAGTGTGCGTGTGAATGATGTGTGGGTTGGAAACTTGTAAAACTTGTAGGGCTTTTTTGCTTGTATGTGTAGCAGGCCCGAGTAAAAATAAATATGTCTTTTGTTCATATTCTAACCCAATAAATAAAGTCATACCCACTAATAAGGATAAAAGATCCAATCTAAAAAGGAAGCTTTTCAACTCACACTCGGCCTCTTTAAAGAGATTGAATACCGCAAAGGAGTCCACATCTACTTGTCCAAGTAACTAATTGTCTCCGCGAATTTCTTCCACTATCTTTATCTTTTTCTGAAAGATAGATTTCAACAAACTCCCAAGATAGAGGGAATGGTTATCTATCAATAAAGATAGAACTACTCCAACAAAAGTTGTTATCAACTCTACTTTAAATACACTAACTCCCCTCAGGTATAATTTACGTTCTAATCGACTAAAAATCTGCCTAAAGCCTTGCTAACTTAAGTATCGGAGTCTCTTGCAGGTACCACGTCCACCTCCTCACGAGGAACTCGGACGGCAGCACCTCGACGTAAGAACAAGTCGGACGCGGCCTCAGAAGGAGTCAGGACCTCACGTTCAGGCCCAAAATCAATGTTTCAGGTAACCTTCGGAACATTGGCGCTGTTGCCGAGGACCTTGAATTTGACCCTTGATAATGGCTGATGATCAATATGAAGACGGCCATACAGCATCTGAATCTAAACCTAAGCCCCAGCAGGAGGACCATGCCCTCGTCATACTCTCACCACAATGAACGCATGTTCCTCACAGAGAAAGAACGGGTCCATGGCCATGGCGGACGACTGGAGCAGCTCGAGTAGGAAATTGAGTGACAATGGGAAGCGGAACGAGAATTGCGAAGAGAGGTAAGATTACGAAGGGAGTTCGAAGAAAAGTTCTTAAAATTAGAAGGCGATCTTCGAAAACGAAGTAACCAAACAGATCAGGAAGAAAGCCCCCTAGAGGGAGAATATCTGTTAATAGAAGAGATCATGTGGACCAAAGTTCCAAGTCATTTCAAAACTCCCAATATAAATCTCTATGACGAAAAAAATTGACCCTAGACACCACCTCAGTAATTTTAAAAGTCGGATGTACCTAGCTGACGCTTCCGACTCTACCCGTTGCAAGGCCTTCCCGACAACCTTAAATAAAGCTATGACGAAGTGGTTTGATAACTTACCCTCCAAGTTAGTAACTTGCTTTGACGACTTGGCAAGGGAGTTTCTTACTAGATTCTCTATTCAACAGGATAAGGTAAAACACGCCCCTAAGCTTGTTAGGGGTTAAGCAATAGGTCGGGAAAACTCGCCGAGATTACATGGAAAGATTCAACAAATCATGCTTGGAGATTCAAAACTACCCACTGAAGCAGTAATAATGGGATTAGTTAATGGCCTTAAAGAAGGACCATTCTCTCAATCCATATCCAAGCGACACCCGGCCTCCCTGTACGAAGTACAAGAACAGTCAAAGAAGTATATCAACATCGAGAAGAATTCACGACTGAGAGAACCACTTCTGAGACCCAGCCTGCCTTATCCACCTCGGGAAAAATATAAAGAAGCTAAGAATAAGGAAGAATACAACCCAAAGAAACCTGGAAAACACCATAACTACACTCCCATCTGAGTCTCTCTTGTGGATGTTTACAGAGAGATATGCCAATCAAGAAGCTTCCACCTCCTTGTCCGATTAAACACAAAAAGGCAGAAAGCGGGTTTGAATATTGTGAGAACTAAAAATTCTATGGGAATTCTACCAACGATTGTTATGATTTAAAGAATGTCGGAAAAAAGTTGGCCAGAGAAGGCCGACTAGACAGGTACTTGGCAGATAGATCGGACGACCCGAGCAAGAGAAAGAGAGATGAAGAAGGAGGACGACAAGAACATCCACCTCAAACTCCTGAGCGACACATACACATGATCAACGGGGGATTTACTGGAGGAGAAATATCCAAGTCATCACGAAAAAGACATCTTAAAGAAGTGTACCAAGTCAGAGAAGATAGCAGATTTTCCGACTTGCGTGCCATATCCTTCACTAAAGAAGATGCTTAAGGGTATAACACCTCGTCATAATGATCCAATTGTGATAACAATGATCCTCACCAATACAAATCTCCACAGAACCTTAATAGACCAAGGTAGCTCGGAAGATATCTTGTTCAAGCCAGCTTTTTACAAACTTGGGCTAGAAGAAAATAACCTAAAAGCATACCCAGATAATCTTTTTGGATTAAGGAACACGTCGATCCGATCTCTTGGGTACATCTCACTATACACCACTTTTGGAAAAGGTGCAAAGTCAAAAACATTAAGCATTGATTACATTGTGGTTGACGTTACTTCGGAATATAATGCCTTAGTAGGTTGGATAAGCTTGAATCGACTGGTAGCAGTTGTCTCTAAACCCCACCTGTGTATAAATTTTCATATTGCTGAGGGAATTGCTACAATAAAAAGGGATCAGAAACTAGCACGTAAGTGCTACAATGAAAGCCTTAATTTAAAAGGAAATCCTGGGGGAAAGAAGGTCAACACTATTGAACTTGGTGGTATCCGAACTCGAGAAGAATTACGCCCCCAACATGGAGGCAAAGTAGAAGAAGTACAAATCAGGAATCACCCTAAAAAAACAACAAGTATAGAGGCTAACTTGAAAGAAGGTCTGAAAAAGCAACTCATTGACCTTTTAAGGAAAAATTCCCACCTCTTCACCTGGAAAGTCACCGACATGCATGGCATAGATTCCAACCTGATGTCTCACAAGCTCCCTGTTTACTCGGGTTCTAGACCTATCCACCAAAAGCGCTAGAAGCTTGGGCTCGAAAGGACACAGGTCGTGGAGGAACAAGTACAAGTCCTATTTGAAGCAGGATTCATAAGAGAGGTAAAGTATCTACTGTGGCTGGCCAACGTAGTTTTGGTAAAGAAACAAAACAGGAAATGAAAGATGTGCGTCGATTACACCGACCTCAATAAGGCTTGTCCCAAAGATCCATACCCCCTTCCCAGCATCGATGCTCTGGTCGATTCAGCCTCCAGCTATCGATACTTATCCTTCATGGATGCCTACTTGGGATATAACCAAATTCTGATGCATAAGCCGGACCAAGAAAAGATCTCTTTGGTAACCCCAAAAGTAAACTATTGCTATGTGGTAATGCCTTTTGGGTTAAAAAATGCTGGAGCCACATACCAGAGATTGATGAATAAGGTGTTTTCCTCCCACTTAGAAAAACTTATGGAGGTATATGTGGATGACATGCTTGTTAAAACCAACATTAACTCATTTTTGTTCGATCTCTCCGAGGAATTTTCTACCATAAAGAAGCATGAGATGAGGTTAAACGCTTTAAAATGCACATTCGTAGTAGAAGTAGAAAAATTCCTAGGCTTCATGCTAACCCAGAGAGGCATAGAAGTAATCCCGAAAAAATGAAGGGCTATTCTCGACATGAAGAGCCCGACCTGCCTTAAAGAAATTCAACAACTAATGGAAGGTTGGCGGCTCTATCCAGATTCCTAGCAGGATCAACACTAAAATCACTTCTTCTATACTCAATTCTCAGAAAGGAAAAGCAATTTGAGTGGAATTCAGAGTGCGAGCAAGCATTCTTGGGACAACCCCTCATACTTACCCGTCTAGTAGCAGGAGAAGAGCTTATCCTCTATCTAGTAGTGGTGAGCTGAGCTATAGCTACATCATTGATAAGAGAAGACAAGGACGGACATAAACCTGTCTACTTTGTTAGCAAGGCTTTACAAGGAGCAGAACTGACTACCAAAAGATATAAAAGTTTGCATATGCCCTTATCCTCAACTTTCGAAGGCTCTGACCTTATTTTCAAGCTCACACTATTAAGGTCCGTACCATCCAACTAATGAAACACATTCTACAAAAGACAGACTTAGCAAGATGGATGCTATAATGGGTTGTGGAGCTATCCGAGTTCGAGTGTTCGACCTAAAGTATGAAGCCCGGACAGCAATCAAGTCCCAATATCTCGCTGATTTCATCACTGAATATACTAAAAGTCAGGGAAGCCTAACTATATAGAGCTTGTATGTAGACGGATCGTCCAATAAAGCCGGAAGTGAGAAAGGAGTCATCCTGAAAAGCGAACAAGGAATTCGGATAGAACTTTTGTTAAGCTTCGAGTTTCCTGCTTCTAATAACCAGGAAGAATATAAAGCCTTACTTGTTGGTTTAAAGCTGGCTAAAGAAATGGGGGCAAAAAAACTAATAGTGTTCAGTGACTCTCAAGTAATAACTTTACAGATTAACAGTACCTATTAAGCCAAATACCCCACCATGAAGAAGTGCCTAGACGAAGCACAAGAACAGCTAGCATACTTCTCAGAAGGAGAGGTTTGGCATATAGCCTGAGAATCAAACATCTGAGCTGATGTCCTCTCCAAATTAGTCAGCACCAAGCCAGGGGGCAATAATAGAAGCATTATCCAGAAAACTCTACATGCACTATCAATATCAAAGGGAGTTGACAACTCGCCGGACATAATGACTATATCTAGTTAGAATTTAGGATAGATGATCCCTATAGTCAACTATCTTAAATTTGATGTCCTCCATAAAAATGAAAAGGAGGCACGAAGACTTATAAGGGAGGCACAACATTACACGTTGGTCCACAATGTCCTATATAAAAGAGGAAGATCAACACACCTTTTGAAGTGCGTCCCGACCTCTAACACGTAAGAGGTCCTAAAGGAGGTACACAATGGCATATGTGAAAACCACCTAGGGGCCCGATCACTAGACAAAAAGGTAATCCGGAGCAATTTTTCTGGCCAACTTTACAAAAAGAAGCGGCCGAGTTTGTTAAGAACTGCCCGCCTTGCCAGAATCATGCCAACTTCCATGTTGCGCCTCCTGAAGAGCTTATTAGTGTTACCTCGCCTTGGCCATTTGTAAAATGGGGTCTTGACCTCCTCGGACCATTTTTCCAAGCTCCAGGACAAGTCAAATACCTCATAGTAGGGATTGACTACTTTACTAAATTAATCGAGACAGAACCACTAGCAACTATCACTGCCCAAATCGAGTCAAATACATCCTAAGTGTAAAGCTCTGTGTGGTAGGGTGTTATAAATGGCACGTAAATCAGAGCATCGTATCTCAAGTTATGAGCAAAAGAAGAAGAAGAAGAATAGTGTAACCCTCTTCACTTTGTGAAATGTTTGGAATGTGATTAGGAAGTTTGTATAATGAAATAGCCTTTAATGAGTGTGTATATATATGTTGGGCCTAACTTGGTCTCGGTCCAACCGCATATCGTTTTTGGTTCATTTGGTCTAACTTTGGGCCAAGACCTTTAAAATTAGCGCCCGATTTTTAATTCTAAATATTTTTCTAAGTTTTCTACTGTTTTATTTTCTCTCACGCAGTACCAAACAAATTTAAGCCGGTACTGACGACTATTTTACCAGTATGTATTTTTACGCAATTTTCTGCAGAAAATTATATTTTTTCACTCGGAAAAATCTACTGAATCAAAATCTCACCTTTAAATTTTATAATTAATATTTTTAAATTTTTGAACCTATTTCTGGTAATTAAATTATTATTTTATTTTATCTAAGCGATTAATTTAATTCTGGTTCTTACAGTAAACACGAGCGTTCCCTTCCACACAGTAAAAGCAAGATCTTCAGAGGACCCAAGATGGAGAAATCTTGGAACTAAGAGCGGTAACGAAGCAAGGAAAGAAGGAGAAATAGAAGGTTCTTTGCGAAGAAGGGAGCAACGAAAGACTTTCAAAAATGTGGAAAATAAGAATAAGAAGAACTAAAGCGTTTTTATAAGAGAGAATGGGCAAAAAGTCCTTTCAACCCCCTCTTAAAGACATGAGCGGATCCCAAGGAGTACTCGACGAGAAGGCCACGAATTGCTCGAGTACCCAACCTCTAGAAGGCAGAGTACCTGACGTCGAAACAAAGGCTACAAATTGCTTGAGCTCGACCTCTTGAAAGCTCAAAACTCAAGTAAAGGCACTATTTATACCCTGACCTAACAAATAAAGCTAGCCCCAAAAAGGATAAGAGGCCCAATAAAAAAGGAGGCCTCTAACCCACACCCGAACTCTTTAAAGAGATCAGGCACTATGAAGGAGTCCAGCTCTACTTGCCCAAGCAAGTAACTGCCTCTGTGAACCTCTCCCATTATCTCTATCTTCCCTGAAAGATAGATTTCAACAAACTCCCAAGATAAAAGGAACTGTTATCCATCCATAAAAATGGAACTACTCCAACAAAGATAGTTATCAACTCTACTATAAATACACTGACACTCCTCAGGTATAATTTATGTTCTAATATACTAAAAACCTGCCTAAAGCCCTTTCTAACTTAAGCATCAGAGTCTCTTGCAGGTACCACCCCCACCTCCTCATGAGAAACTCGGACGGCGGCACCTTAGCGTAAGAACAAGTCGGACGCTGTCTCAGAAGGAGTTTGGACCTCACGTTTAGGTTCAAAATCAACATTTCAGTTAACTCTCGGAACATCCCTTTAGTTTAATCTCATAAAAATAAAATGCCTCATTCAATTTCCTAGAACTCCTTAATAATATCAATCTCCCTTACTCTCCATTTGCACAAAATTACCATAAAAAGGAGAAATAAAAGTGTTTTATGGCTTAGACCTTATCATTTATTTTTGGCAAGGTTGCAAGAACCAGACCGGTCAATAAACCGATGAGATGACTAATTTATTGGTTTAATGGTTCGACCGAAGTTTAATCGAGGTTTAACTAGGATTTGATTGGTTTAATTAAATATTAAATAAAATTTTTCAAAATTTAATATATAATTTAAATATTTAAATTCAATAATTTTTAACCTAATAAAATTCAAAATTTCATAATTTTACATAATAAATTATCCATAATTTATCAATAAAAATTCATAAACAGTTTTAAATATCGAAATTTATAACTAAGATAGATCAAAACACATATAAATAACAAATACATAATGTTCTCACCAGAAATTTCTCCAAAACTAAAATATCCATTCTCTTAAGGGCTCAAACTCCATGGACGCGTTGTCTCATGAGAGATTTGAGATACACCACTAACCACTAAATCTACCTGAAGTTCAGATGGATGTTCTTCCATCTATATAAAACAATATAAGGTCACTTCCAGTATTAGTTATTTGTTGAGTATCTATGTAAAAGCCATCCTTGTATTGTTGCACGAAGAGAACAATTATGGTGGATTAGGCATAAAAGTTCATGTCAGGAGATCAACATCAAGTTAATGTAAGAAAAAATATGATAAAAGCACATCCCAATGTTGATGTAAATTAATAGCAGAAAAAGGTATAGATCATTCCTTAAATAAGTAGAAAGTAAAAGAGTCATACTAATTGTCAATGTTTGAAAAGAAATTTTTAATTGTTATCTATAACAAGTAGATGACAATAACTTAAGTCATATCAACTATTTGTAGAACTGTAAGATTCTACATAATTCAACGACTAAGATAATTACTAAAACCAACAGAATATGAACACGTTGGTGAGATTCATATGGGTACATATCCATGTATTGAAATAACCTCACACAATTAATTAAAACAAAAGTGAAAATTTAACTATGAATAAGTAAACTCAATCGATTCGCCTTTCTAGAAAAGCTAAGTTTGGACATGACTTATACACATGAACTAAAAAAGAGCTACCAGATTATGGTGGCAATTTGAAAGGGGATGTATCTAAGATGCGAAATTTTTTTTTTGAATTTTTGAATTAAGAAAAAAGGAAAAATGTATTTAAAAAAATAGAAAAGGAGATATCTGATAGGTGGAGTGAGAGGTAGAAGCACCGCAAAGAAGAGAGGAGGGGCTGAAGAGAGGAGAGGAAAGGCGACAGAAGAGGGAAAGTGAGCTCAGGCACGGAGTGGGATCGAAGATAAAGGCTTAACGCGCACGAGAGAGAGGGATCGACGATGAGGACAGAGACACGATTTCAGGGTGGCCGATGACGACGAAGACAGAGGCAGTGACGCCAACAGCAGCTCTGAGTAGACTAGGTGAA
>NC_029777.3:2958677-3002153 GCF_000817695.3 Arachis duranensis
GAGAGAGAGGCTATGTGGGGTGTGTGTGTGAGAGAGAAAGGGGAGAGTTTATGTATTTTTTATTTTGTTTTTTATCCAATTCAATCAGTTTACTAGTTAACTGCTAGTTTGATTGGTTTTTCACTAATTTTTTTAGACAATTTTTCTCTTCAACCGGATCGATTAGAAAACTGGTTTCCGGTTAATCCGATTAAACTAGTCGGTCTGATTCGATTTTCAAAACATTAATTTTTGGTCAATAAATTTGAAAAACCGAACCCTACTGGATATATATGGGCCTTACCCTTAATTGTCCAAGAGCCTCGTATACCAAAACTTTAAACTAATAAAAATTCAGGATTGAAGATCGCGGTAGGACCAAATGGTGGAGGCTTCAATTACATGGGTCCTGAAGCCCGGACAACACTACCAAAAGTTGAAAGGTCTACAATTTTTGTTTACGACACAAAATAAAAATATTTAAAAAGTTATTAAAATTTATTATTTTTAATTATTAATTATTTATTGATATTTAAAAATATAGACTAAAATATGTTGTTAGATTATTAAATTAACAGAATTGAATTTATAATTAAAAATAATAGTAACAAATAATAAATTCTGATTATATTTTAATATTTTTCAAAAAATAAATATATAAATATTTTTTTTAAAGAAAATAAACAATAACCTTTTTTATATTTATTATTAAAGCTAATATAAGAACACAATTTATTTACTTTGTGGCCATCATCAAAACATGATTAGCTTAAGATATAGCAGTCATATTGCAAGGATTTTGTTTAGTTTAAGGTTTAAACTGACATAGATGTACTATAAATTAAATAATTTTATTTATGTAAAGTAGTTCTAAAAAATCAATATGCAAATTTGACAAGTTTAAGTGAACAAGCTCTGCGTTATCGTGATTTGACTTATGATTTATCTTTTTGGAAGAATGGCTTTTCACAGTTTAACTTTTATCTAACGAAACTCCAACCCGAAAACAAAATCTCGAAAAAGTCTGTCAGGCATTAACGAAAATATAATGGACTTCATAGTATTTTGCAAAACTTACGTTGAAATGAATGAATTTGTTGGGTAGTAAATAGTACAATAATTGAAGTGAATTGAATTGAATATACAACAGTAAGTAAGTGACAATGTCGTAAATTTTCGCTGCCCAATGCAATATTGTGAGATCATCAAAGTCAAGAGTTGCGCAAGCATAGAGGATGGGGATGATCACGTGGAGCAACTTAATTCCGCGGTGTGATTTGTTGGAGGTGAGTGAGAACTGATAAGGGGGACAAAACTTGCTTAGTTTCGTATTATGGAAGGAATCATAAAGATTTTGGCGTGTCATGTCATGTGCTCAATTTGCGCGTCCTCTTCACCTACTAATACGTGTGAAAATAATATTGTCAAATGTCAAAGTTTTGGTACTAAGAAAAGGCCCCCCAATTCCCAATTAATTAAAACTACTAGTATCACTAGTCCTCTTAACGGTGAAATTCAACGGTAGATCCTAGACTATACAGTAAAGAATAGAGTGGATCTGGATTGGGGGCACAAAACCCCATGGGTTTGTGTTGATAACAATGACAGAGAGAGAGAGAGGGGGGAAATATGGTATTGTAAGTCAAAAGTCAAAACTTGCGACAATAAATCACTTCACGGGGCACGAT
This sequence comes from Arachis duranensis, assembly GCF_000817695.3. Taxonomy (NCBI): domain Eukaryota; kingdom Viridiplantae; phylum Streptophyta; class Magnoliopsida; order Fabales; family Fabaceae; genus Arachis; species Arachis duranensis. The sequence goes on from NC_029777.3 coordinate 2,960,345, forward strand.
GGGTTACTTATGTTTCGCGTTTCGCTTCCATGCTGCGCTCTCTGCTCTCCAATGCTGCCTGGCCTGCTCCAAACTCCAATACCCTACCTCCTTCATTCAATCCCCCTCAACAACTACTCCAACTCCATGACCATGCCTTCTAAATACTCTTGTCATCCATTTCTTTCTAAAATAACCCTTCTAATTTTACATAAATAAAATAAAAAAAAGTATAGGTAACCAACAATATTTTTAAATAATGTGTAAACAATGTGAATTAATAAAATTAAAAAAATAAATTTAAATTAGTAGCATTAAATTAGAGTGTAGTGTATTTTTATTTGAAATTTGAATTTCACTTTAGAGAGTAAAATGTGATTTTCTACCATTGAATAATTTCTCTTTCATATTTATTATTGATCTCACCTATGAAATCAATGGTGAGAGATCACACTTTATTCTTTAAAGTAAAATTCAAACTTTAGAAAATCTAAATTCTTTTATTTGATTGATAGTTGTTCATGTTGTTTAAAATAGTCATTGTCTACTTAACATTCTCAATAAAATAAATGGATTCGAAATTACATAAATATCTTAGATACAATTCAAAATTCAATTTTTATAATTATAAGTTTATCTAAAATTAAAATAGTTAAAATTATAATTTTTTTATACTGATTGTTGTCCTAAGTGTCTAAGTTTTACTTACAAACCATTTAAATAGACAGACAATTCACAAAAAATAAGTGTGTGATATGCATGTTTAGAGTATTCAAATGAATGAGTGGAGATATGTAACTAAGCTAGTCAAGACTCAAGTACCAGTAGCATATAGTTGTGGCTGTGTGATCTAAAATCTAATATGTAGATTTGGTAGCATAGATAGTGTTGACTCGCTGTTCCTTCTCCTTTGACTACGGTTTTTATCTCTGGATCTGTCCCACTCGCATGGCATCCGTTTTCCCCGCTGAGACGCTGACTACCGCTATCTATATTTGACTATTTTTCATCTTTTTAAATAGAAAAAAAAAATGCATCCACGTACAGGTGGCATGATACTTCCTTAGTAGAAGCTAGAAAGTGCCTTTCTGGGAACAAAAGTAAAGTATTAAGCCATCCTGGCTTCCAAATCTGGCTGTTTATCAAAGCCATGAGATCCCGCATGTGCTAAGTAAATGAGCTACGTTACTATTTTTCTTTTTAAAAAGATCATAGAATCTTAATTTAATTGGGGATCATTCAAGACAAAAGAAAGGTTTTGAATATTGTATTTTCCTTTTATGGTTAGTTTGAATAGTATTTTATTTTACATATATTTTGCACGTTGAAAATTAGAAATTTATAAACATTTATAAGTGACAAATTGATACAATATATTGAAAAATAGTTCTCGTGAATATTAAAATTTAATGGTTATAAAATTGGTATAAATACCAATTAGCATATCATAATATATAGATATGAACTTATTAAAGATGTAATTATTAAAAATATAATTATTCATGTTTTCGCATATCAATTTAAACTCTCAGAATGAATAATTTATGACATGATCTAATACTTCTAGATCTAAAAAGTTTAAAATTCAATCTTTACTAAATACTAGAAGTTAAAAAAATAATATAAGACAAATAAAAAAATTATACAGTAATTTTGTAACAGAACTTACCCTATAAAATAAATAAAGTTTTCACCTAAAAAGTTTCTTATGATTATTTAATAAATTATATTTATAATGTTTTTAATACATCACTAAATATAAATATGAAAAGAAAAAATATAAGTAAATAATACAAATATTAAATAATATGAATAATGAATATATTAAATATTTAATTCATTAAATATATAAATGATTATTTTAATATTAAAATTTAAATAAATATTTAAAAAATATAATATATTTTTATTTTATTAGACTAATTTTAAAACGTACTATTTACGTTATTTATAAAAATTATTAGAAGTCCATATAAAAAATATAGATATAATATAACCTTGGTGATATCCGGACAAAGTTTTATTTGTTGATAGAAAAAGTTGGAGAACGTTTTTAGCTAATTGAAGGCAAAGAAAAAGACGGAGAGAGAAAAAAGGGCAGGGGGTATAAGAGGAAGAGAAGTGGGTCAAGAGGGACAGAATTGCAGCGGCCATTGGCATTCCACTTTGAAGCTTTATCAGATATTCATTCATTCATAGCACGTAGCTCATAGGCTCTGCTCTGTAGTTCTCAGTGGTCGCTTACACAAACACAGTAACAGTAATACCACCCACCCACACCTACTTGTCAGCAACAGTACTCACTCACTCACTCCTTCCTTTACTAAATTCCCCAAATCTAACCTACATACATACAACACAACCACCATCCTCTTCTCTTTTGTCATGTCCTTTTCCTCTTTATCCCATCTCCATTTTACTCCCCCTTCAATTTACACTTCTTCCAGGCCAGGCCCCCTTTTTGTGCCTCTTCTTCTTCCTCCTCCATACTTATTGCTATCACCGCAATAACTGGAAACATTATTATAAATTAATGAAAAGCCTTTCCCCCTGATACTTAGTCACCGTCAGCCTCGTCCTTTGGGTTTGCCTTTACTTTTTTGGTCGAATTTCTGAGCAACGAATTTATATCCCCTGTCTCAGTGTTTTTATCGGGAGAAACAAACAAAGCCCAGGCCACAGGCCCCAGGCCCTAGGCCCCGCTCCTCTCTTCACGTTTCTCCTTCGTTTTAAAAACTAACACATTCTAATCCACTCTTGTACTTCACTTCATCTTCTTCAATCTGCTTCTCTGCTCTGTGTGCCTGCATGTTTCACTCTCCAGCTATGGATGTGAGCTGAGATTTCTTTCATTTCAAGTTTCTCTGTAACCATGTATGTTGTGAATGATTGATGTGCTGTTGCGTGGTGTGCAGGAATGGAAGAGAAGTGGGCAGATACCGGCGTTTGGGAACTGGGAATTCGCGAACGAGTTGCCAATAACTCAGTACTTCGAGTGTGCAAGGCAAGCTGGCTTGGTTCGTTACAGTTCCTCTTCCGGAGAGAGTGATCCCTGCGTTCGCGACCTTTACTCTCTTGATTTTCACAAACCTCCTTCTACTCTCAAAAAGGTCTCTCTCTTTTCCAGTATTATCAATTTTTGTTTCTATTTTATTGCTCTAAAAAGCTCTTTGAAATTAGCTATGGAAATTAAATTAAATCGAGTTAAAAGGGCCTTGCTGTCATTCCTTGTCTTTACTCCTTGCACACGAACCCTCAAGATTTTGAGCAGTGGGTGGCACATAAATGTGTGTTGTGGTGACCCATGCCTCGTGAGGGAGGATCTGGTAGTTGATACAGTACGCTGGTTCTGTTTTTGAGTCATTTATTTCTGTCTCACCAACCACATTAAAACCCTTTTAATTTACCATGGTTTTGGAGTTTGCAAATAAACAAGGAATAGTGATTCTTGTGCAGGGGAATAGGAACAACAGGAACAGAGAAAGAGAAAGGAGGTGCTCTCATGGGAACGTTAACGTTAAGGGAAATGGAAATGGAAATGGAAACATGAGAAAGCTTAAGCAAGGGAAAGTATGGGACGTCACGGAACAGCAACGGAGCAAGCAACACGACGTCGTTCCGCTTCCGCAATCAGCGGCCCCTCCTCGACCAAAACCCGTTGACGAAGATCTTTATAAGATCCCTCCCCAGCTCCTTCGTTCTACCAAAAGGGTATCTTTTTTTTTTAATTATTATTTTCACTTTCTTTTTGTCCATAGCACTACTCTATTATCCTAATAATATTTTGTTGACTTTTGCAGAAGAAAGTGCTGGGCTTCATTTCCAAGTGTTTGGTACCCGCTGCATGTGTTTCATGACCATCTTTCTTTCTTCTAAGTGAAGCTGCTTGCTTATGCGGTGATTATAGTTTTTGATGCACCTCAGATGCTGAATGAATGCCCTTTTTTCTTTTTGTTTATTATAGTGGTAGTATATAAATTATAATGATCAATGTAGTAATAGTACTACTATTTGATATTTGGTCGTCTTCATTCATTTCAGTCGGTGTTTGCAATTATATTCTACTATTAATATTATTTTGAATTTAGAATTAGTAAATGCTTATTTTGTTGGTATTAGGTGGCAGAGTTGATGTTACAACTTACAATGTCGGAATTCACGGATGCTTATCTTCTTTCTCGTTAATGTTGGACTTTGTAAAAAGTCTCTTGTTTTTTACTTTTTCTTTTATCTAATAATGCCAAAACAACGTTGATATACAAATCCAATGGCTATGAGTAATTAAGCTATAGTAGGCCTTGCATTTGCAATTATAATTTGATTTGGTATCTACCTTTCTTCTGCCATAGAAAGTTCCTAGCTATAATTTCTAATTAGGGGAACTTTATGTCTAAAACACCCTGGCTAATGGATCTTTGTAATTATGTAGTTTGAAATATACTATTCTTTAAAAAAATTATATAATTTAACAAATATGGACACACACTGCAGTTAAAAGATAAAAATAAAAATCGTCACACACTGAAAAGGACAGAAAATCACTATTCACTAGTCAATTCCAAGAAAAACTTTTTACGTGGTCGCCAATCGCTAGATGGGGCTGTAAAACTGTTTGGCCTCGAATCACATTAGAACCGAGGTGGCTAATCAGGTAACAAATATCGAAGCCTATGTTATATGCACAGGAAACTCTGATAGGGATTATTTACTGTGATAATCGATGTGATTATTCATGTTTTGGAAATTAATAATAAAATAGTTGTACTGCCAACTGATATATGGACTTGAATTAGCTAAATTAGCAAGAGAATATATGTTCCATGAAAGATATAGAGTACCAAAATGCTTTCTACTTTTCTATTAATTCCATGAAAAAGATAGTACATAATTCCCTTTTTCCTTTTGTATTTTTCTTTTGGTCAGACACTTGTATTTTTGCTACATATCCGCTGTTTGTAGCCTGTTTTTGGGTCGCAATCAGTGATAAATTCTTTCTTTCTAGTAGATGTTTTTTAGTGTCAAATGTATTATTGTATTCAGAGATTAGTGAGAAAAATGCAACTTAAGACGGAAGATTAAATATATGGGGAGTTGCATCAAAATAAATAGTAAGTGAGAAGAAAACTTCATGTACACTTTTTTTTTTTTGTCATGACTTTCTTGTAGAATTGGTGAGAAAATTAAACTACACTGAACTGGGCCTCTACTCTGGCCTTTGTCCAAGAAGAAGGGCTTTAGCCTTTTGTTTCTTAAGTCCTAACTCCTTAGGTAGCCCTTAGCCATTACCATTGCGTCTCTTTAATCTTTTCTCGCCTCTCAATTCAATTCATCCATTCCCATATTGTAAGTTGGAACCCATTCAGAAAGGTCATTATGCTGTACCTTTTTCACCATTTCAAGCAAAGTAGCAAACAGAACTGAAGCTATAGTATATACACATCCATATAATATTATAATTAAGTAATTAACTTCTTGCTATGTGTTCAATTTACATGGAAGCTCTGCACAATTGAAATTAAATTTCATTTAAAAGAAAAAAGAGAATATATTTTCTAGGCAGAGCATCCGCTTAATTGTTGGGAATTGATGAGTAAGATGAAGGTGGTGTGCAATGTCAATCCTTTATGAAACAATAGAAATAAAAATAAGATACTTTTATTATTATTATTATTATTGTTAATTAAGAGACTAATGAGTATCATTTGGATTTAGGTAGAACAGGGAAGAAAGGTATAAAACCATATAATAAAACAAATGGTGGACCCTTTGTTTTTTGTTTTTGAATGTTAAATGGGGATTGGTTAATGGTTATTAAACCATCCTCCTCTGTTTGCTTGTCAAACTCAAAAGGATGCGCCCTCCACTCTCTAAGGACCACCTAACCGAAACAAACAACTTTTAAAATAAAAGGGGCCCCAAAAATGGTACTTTATGGTTTTTATATTTATGTGCTAATCATAGTTCAAGTGTTAATTTAAACATCACATTTTGTTAGCTTAGATGACAAGGAAGTTCATCTTAAAACATCATTACAATATAGTATACAATTCTCTCTGTAAAAAAAAAATTGGGACATGTGAATAAGACGATAGAAAGAAAGAAAGAATTGAAAACACACAGGCATTTCAAGTGATGAGATAGACACCCCCATTCGTCCATTTCATTGTCCTTGTGCACTATGAATGGTAACATTATCCCAAAGGCTGTGTAGCCAAAAAGTTGAAAGGGCCATATATTCCATTCCATTAATAATGGAATTGATTCCTTTAATTTTCATTTTCTGCTACCAAAAATAGCGAAATTATTGTGTGTGTGTGTAGGCACAACAATAATGGTGGCCGTTGTAGTTTAGTAAGTTGGGAATGAGCCATGTGGAGCCCGTGAATGAGTCTGAAGAAAGGACACGAAGCATGGCTTGGAATAATGGCTTTTTGGGAAGCAGTAGGTGGGGTTTTTAATGGTGGCCATGACAAGGACCTTGTAAATTTCTGTTTTTATCTCTCGTTTCTCAATTTTATTTCTGCACATCCATTTTGGTCCATCCACCTCCACCGTTTCAAAGCCTTAAACTCAACACGTTGAATTGTGTGACCGAGTGATCTCACTCGCACTCACCGCTCGTTTGCAACAATTATTGTATATTATAATATAGTGACGACAATGGGAATGCTGTGTGTGTTGAATCATTATTCATTGTCATCTATTTATTGTGGCAATGAATTGAATTGGGTATGGTATTATAACTCTAGGTACAATGAATCTTGTTCTAGAAAGGAAAGGAATCATTACATAAAGTACCACTGAGCACAAATGGTCCTTATTTTCAATCAATCAATATTTTATAAAGACCAAACAATTCCAATGCCTGTTTCAGAGGACGTTTTTGAGATAGATGGGTGGAACAAGTAACTCCCTACTCTACATAGGAAATGAACACAACACAGATACGATGGAAGAACGAGTCAGCACTTCATCTAGATAGTTAGGTATTACTGTCAGCAACTTTGAATATTCGGGACTGTCGGTGGTGCCAAGAATTCCATCACTGAATTTAATAACTATTTTAACGAAAAAAAACTATATTATAGTAGCTAAAACACAAGTCAAATTACTGATTATTGCAATATGTTAATTTAACGTGTGTGAGTGTGTGACCTTCATACATAGCATATTAACCCCTATTGCCGATGGGTGAGAGTTGGGTAAATAGGAGAAACGAATAATAATAATAATAATAATAGGGTGGTGGCACTGCCGACACTCTTCAAAGGTTGGCAGGGGAACAAAAAATAAAGAGAGAACCTACAACATCCATGGCCTCGCACTTTGATTAGAGATATCTTCTCTCTGCTTTATGATGGTGACTTACCAACGAGCAATACCAAATACAATGGCACCAATAACAAACAAACAAAACAACCAAGCAAACTGTGAGCATTCTAAATTGGCTGAGTACATGACAAAATAGTTACAAAGTTTTGGATATCACGGGAAGTGAGGCAATGAGGAGAAATTGAAGAATAATGCAACATTTTTGCAAACAAGATAACCTTTTCTTGAAAACAAACAAAGAATAGAACAGAATAGAAAGAAAGCAAAAAGCCAGAACACTTTGCTCATACATTCATATGCTTGACTGCATGTGAAGGTGAAAAAAAAAAAGTACTGTATGCAGGTAATGTACACAAACAAGTGAAATTTCCTTTCCCATTTTTTACAGCTACCTGATGAGGCCGTTTGTACAGAAGAAGAACACAAATTATTTACAACGAGGTAGTCCAATACCAACTTAAGCAGTGTGTGTTAAGCAGGGTGATCGATTGAGCCTCTCAAGAATTCCATTAGCCTTCCTTTTTGCCCTTGAAGTCCCGTGTCGTGCAAGTTTAGACAGGGTACCGTTGGCTTTTTCTTCTTCTCTAACTTCCTTCAACTTTGTTCTATCACCGTAACAGATTGTATATAAAATTGCAACACAATTCTCCTTGGTTCGCTCTGACGTGCCCTCCCTTATGATAGCCAGCAAGAAAGCTACAGCTCCAAGATCCCCCATTTCTTCAATGGCCTTGGGATGGCTGGAAAGGAGTGCCAATATAGCGAGCAACTCATCAACTAGAATGTGGTCCATGATCTTCTTCAGAATGACCCGGACTGCACCTTCTCTCACGGTCCTCCCTTTATTCTCGTGCACAAGACATAGGTTGAATATAGCTGAGGCAGCATCTTTCACGGCTAATGGCTGTCCCTCCTCTAAAAGGTCAAGCAAATGTTTGATGGCTCCAGACTTTCCAATGATGTGCTTGTTGGAGTCAAGAGCCGATAATGTGAAAATGGCTGCTGCGGCATTGCTCCTTGTTTGAATTGTTCCGGATTTCAAGGCATCAATGAGAAGAGCAATGACAGTTGGATCCTCTCCAAATACTTTCTTATTATCGTCTTGAATCGAGAGATTTAGAATAGTTGTAATCAAGTCCTCATGGAGATCGGGGTGAACATGAGCCGTATTAGGCGATAATGGACTGAGCAACTGCGGAATCACATCAACCGACTCCCCAAAGAGGGTTCTAAAGGAAGGCATTCTCTTTGTTAGGAGGCGAAGCTCTCTTGCAGCTTCTTTCTGATCAGGGACAGACAATGACAGCTTATGAAGTAATGAATCCAAGTGGTCTCTATCCGCATTACTTACTACTTGGTTGATGTCCTGAACCGGCTTTGGCATCTCAATTGCATGCTCTTTACACCACTGCGCAATCATGTCCCGGACCAAGTAATTTGGAGTAAGATTAGTGTGAGAAAGGACTTGTTGGGTTTGAGGGCATGTTCTGTGCCCTTCATCCAACCACCTCTGAATGTATGCCCGATCATAAGTCTGCATTTGGCAACAACACATCAATGAATGAAAACACTACCCCAGATTTCTACTCTCTTGTTATATCTATTGGAGAGCTCAGCCTCAGAGCCATTATTCTCCCAATGCACACAATAACCTAGCCTCAATCTATGAACAAATCCAAACAAGAACTAAACATGCAGCCAGTGCACCCCAAAAAAATATGAAATTGATCTCACTAATGGATCAAAAATCAAGGAATGAGTTGAAAAGGGATGATTTTGATTCCAAGGCACAATCCATAATTCTGCATTACGTCAATAATGGGAACCACTCTGTTCTATTTACCATTAGCAGATAAAAATAAATAATTTTACCAACAAATAAAATAAAAAGTACAGAACAATAATGAACAGAACAATTGGGTTGTCGGAGAGGCAAGGAACATGCGGAAGCGGTTAGATGCCTAAAAAGGAAGAACATAAAAAATAAAAATAAAATAAAACAGCGTGAAGAGAAAAAAAAAGTAAATAAAATTGAAGGGGAAAGGAGGAATCATCAACTCGGTGGAAATGGGGCATCGAAATTCAGGAGGAACGGGGAAGCTGAAATCATAGAAGGATGAGGGCGATGCTCTCTTCAAATCCCTAAGAGTCGATAGAGTGGCGATGGCGTCTTCAGCGTGGCGCGTGGTGTAGTCGTCGTCCTCCAAGATGGCCTTCACCAGCCCCCTCAGCTTCTCCTTCAATTCCGCCGCTTTTCCACCACCTCCATCCGCCGCAGATGCAGACAAACCTCTCTCTCTCCTCGCCATTACACCTCAAAATTCACCACCTCACACAATTCATCTCCTCCTCCTTTTCTTTAGAATTTGTGTTTGCTTTGCACAGAAAACAGAAGCGTAAGCCGTAAGCGTGTGGGTGGTGGAGGGACAGAAATGTAATTGAGCTATTAAGCGTAGTTAGAGGCACCGACCTCTTTCTTACACTGAGTTCACGGGAGAATTCACAGCACACTGTTTCCACGCTTTTCTTTTTTCTCTCTTTATATTCTTATTCTCTTCTCATCCCTTCTCTTCTCTTATTCTCCTCCAACCAACACCTAGCCAGTAGCCACGCCCCCCTTTCACCATCTAAACACAAAACACAATTAGAAACGACGCCATCAATGGATTTTGTTTTCAAACTCCACAATCACAACACTACAAAAATTAGTAATTACTACAACTATTTTATTAATACCTTCTATTCTCTGTGATATTTATTAATTAATCATATTTAAATCTTTGTTCTATATTTAATTCATTCGTTTATATATATTCTAATAAAGAAAAATAGTTTTATCACCTAAAGATAAAGAATATCCCTACTAAAAGTAGGAGATAGGAAATTAATGGACATGTGAAAGAAGAAGACACCACGTCAATTGCAACTTATTGTTAGTAAAGAGTAAAGACTAAAGAGAATAATTTTGTACTATTGTAACTACCCTTTTCGGTTGTAGTTTCAGGATTTATTAGGCCTAAAGCATAAACACTTTGATATCTAAATAACATTAACTATTAGGGTTAAAAAATTACTTTATTCCACTAATTAAACTACGGATCATATACTTCAGCCTACAATTTTTGAAGCATTTGTGCTGGCCTCAAAAATTTTTTTTCAACAACTTGAATCATACATTTTATATATTGCTGGCCTCAAAAACCTCATATTATATTGTTAAAATTAATTGGACTGAAATCATATTGTAAAAGAAAGTGAGGATAAATGTTAGGAAGAATTTCTTTGGAAAACAAAAAATATTAGGAAGAATCTTAAGTGTACCTAAAACTACTAATATTTCGTAGTGATCTTAATTATAAAATATATATTAATTAAAATAAACTATTAAAAAGAGTGAGATACATTTGAAAATTTTCCTAAATGTTATATATTGCTGTTTCTCTTTGTAAAGTTTAATATACTTAGTATTTTTTTCAAATATATTCATTCTCATTTTATGAGATGCCGATACGACTCTAAATTAACTCATAAACAATGTTTTAGTAAAATATATAAAATAGTAAGACTATGTTGTTGTGGGGATGTAGCTCAAATGGTAGAGCGCTCGCTTTGCATGCGAGAGGCACGGGTTCGATCCCCCGCATCTCCAAATTCATCTATTTTATTTTGTGAGTGGTTCTTGTTTTATCCTTTAAGCCCAATTAATTCGATTCTGTTTTTTATTTGGGCCTCTAAACAACCATCTTCATTCTTTAACTCTTAAGCTACTTAGTCTGTGTGAGACTCTCAAAGACTCATTGACAGATGTTATTATCCATTTTTTATTATTTTAATAATGTTCTTTTATATTTATCACATATTTTTAGAATACTTATTTTCAAAATGCTTTGAAAAAAAAAAACTGAAAATAGATCAAGATAAACAACATAACATATATATTACAAAAGCACTTAAGTAACATAGAAATTTGACATTTCAACAAAAAGATTTTCTAAAGCGAAAAGATTAATAACATGATAAAATAATATTTCAATTATTATTAAATTTATTATTTTTATAACATGTAGAAGAAATTGGTCCGTATTTAAGTATTTAACTCTAAAAAAAATCAAAAGAAAAATTAAGAACGAACACGCTTACACACCAACAATAATAAACCCCGAAGAAGAGGAAGTAGAATCCCATACGACCGCCCATTGTACAAGTTCTTAGAATCAATCAGCAGTACGTGCACTCTTGAAGGCCAGAGTTCACTCCTTTGAATGGAAGACGGTTTACAGTTACAGATTTGTTCCACTCGAGAACAAATGGGATTCTGAAAGAAAACATAGACTATTGAAGAATATGATTTTAGCATTTTAGGCATCTTTGATTAGTGAATAATTGTCTAAGTTTTACGTTAATATTCTAAAGAGTAGATCAGAGTAGTATGTGTTCAGTTGAGATTACCCGTTTGAGTTGTATGTATGCATATATATAGGTTTTTCACCAAACAGCTTCATTCATTTTCACTATATTATTACTCCCTTCTCTGCATATATTTTTGTCTTTTCTTTGAGTGTCTGCTATATTGAAAGAACCAAGATAGATCGATGCCACCAAGAACCATCTAGGCTGAACAAGTTTTTTATGTTATTTATTTTTTGCTTTTCTTTTTTTCTTAAAAAAAAAAAGGGTTTTCTATCATCGTTTATTTGTTGCACAATAATACAACAGTGAACTCGAGACGCTGAACATAACCTCGGAACCATCGAGATAAAAAGAAAAAATAAATAAAGTGGGATATATGTATAAATAACTACATAAAGTCAAGGATAAGAAGAAGCTAGTGAGATTTGCACAACAACAAAGAGACAGTAGATGCCTAGATGGTAGGCTAACTATTAATTTTTAAATCAAGAATGTTCAGGAGCTTTTTACTAAGGTGTTTGGTTATTAAATTAAGAATGATGAGAATTCGGCTTTTTTACAAGGTTATGAGAACTGAACGGATCAATAAATCAATAGAGTGACTGACTTGATAGTTTAATGATTTAATCGAAGTCGAATAGTAGTTAAATCAAACTAAATAAAATTCAAAATTTCACAATTTTACACAATAAATTATCTATAATTTATCATTAAAAATAGTGGATATTGGATTCGATCTGATGATTTTAGTGTGGGTCGGATTGAATTTTTTACCATATTCAATCCGATCTGATCCGTGTTCATTCTTAGCTAGATTGGCAGATTATGAAGTTCATAATCATAGTGATCCATCCAATGAAGAAATCATCAATTTTGTTCTATTTTTAGATTGCGAGCCAATAAACTTTAAAGAAGCCTCTAAAGATACAATTGGAAGAAAATAATGGATGAGAAAATTCATGCCATTGAGAAGAATGATATATGGGAGTTGACAGATTTATTTACATACAAGAAGCTGATTGGAATATAGCGGGTTTACAAAACTATGTACAAACCTAATGGTGAAGTTTATCCTGTCAAAGCAAGATTAGTCGCTAAAGGATACAAACAAAAACTAGTATCAATTATTTTGAATTATTTGTTCCTATTGCTAGATTAGACACTACTCGTATAATTATTTCACTCTTGGCTCAAAATAAATGGAAGATACATCAAATGGATTTTAAGTTTACATTTTTAAATGGCACTTTAAAAAAAGAAGTGTACGTTGAGCAGCCTGCAGAATATAAAATTTTTGGAGAAGAAAAAAATAAAGTTTACAAGTCGAAGAAAGGTTTATACGGATTGAAACAAGCACCAAGACCCTGGTACAAGAATATCGATTCTTATTTCACTCAGAATAATTTTAAAAGATGTCTATTTGAGCATACTCTTTATATCAAGCTCGTTGAATCTGGAGATATCATGATCGTATATTTTTATGTTGATGATTTGATTTTTACCGACAACAATTTGAAGATAATTATAGAATTTAGGGAGGTTATGATAAAGTACTTTAAAATAAAAGATATAAGGTTTACTACAAGAAAGTCGTTGGATTTACCGAAAAATTCTATTATTAATCTGTTTACCATCAGATTTAGCGTTGGAATAAATCCAACAATATAAATCTTGCCGGTAATTTTTTAACAGCGGATTTTTTCTTCCGCCGCTAATTACCGGTGGATTTAGTGGCGGATATAAGCTTTTAATTAGCAAAATTTTAGAGCTTGTTACTGTCGGATTTTTTCCCAGTAAATCCAATGGTAATATATTATTTATTATTAATAATTAAATTAATAGTTACCGGCAGATTTAACCGACGATAAATCCGACGACTAACAAAATTTAATTAAGCAGAACAATCAAATTTAAAATGCACTAAACCCTCAATTACAAAAATTGAATCAAAATTAAACCAGAAAGCAAAAGAGCAATACTGATGAGCATTAGAGATTAGGCTATTCTAATACGACTACTGATTCGGGTGGGTTTCGTGGAAAATAGATTAAGTGAAAAATAATAGTTAAGGTGAGAGATTAGGGGTAAGTAAACTTGTGAGGAAGACACTTCTGTTAATGGCAAATAAACAATACAAGAACTAATAGTGAGGAAGAGAGGTGGAGAACAAGTGTTGAGACCTCCACTAATGTCACAAGAGGATGAATGAGTTTTGTTTAAAGTGGACAGGAATGGTTTACAGAGAAGAGAAGCTCTCAGAAGAGGATGAAGGTGAAGGTGAAAGTAAAGGATGAAAAGGGTTTCAAGGTCTGTGAAGAAGAAGATGATCAAGGTGAAAGTGAAAAGTGAGAGTGAAGGATAAAGGATTAAGGATGAAAAGTGAAGTGAAGGATTTCAGAAAAGAAGCTCTCAGAAGAGGATGAAGGTGAAAAGTGAAGTCTGGTTGAAGGTGAGAAGGGAAGTGAAGTGTGGAAGGGTTGCTTTACAGAGGTGGCTTGAAGTCCTTTTTGTAGTGTAAAACCATGATGAAGAGGACACCCCTTGGCCAATGGTTTTAGTCTAACATTTGGTTTACTGCTCTTGTCAACTGAAAAGGTAGGAAGTTGATTCCCACACGTTAAACTAAAGCTCCTGACATGTGACATTAGTGAAGGGACATCTAGTTTGGTTTTCTTTCAACTAGATGACACCTTTACACTCCAAATCCAACCAATCCACTTCCACCAATATAGTTCCCACCGAAGAGAAATTCAACTCCTCAAAATGTTATTTTGGGTTCTATCCTTTTAGCCCAATACCTCTAGGAGGAACTTAACTCTTTTTTGACCATGTTTATAGGTCATTATAAAAATAATTATGTACAAAAAAAGTTTATATTTTTAGTACACAATCAACTACATTACATAAAGAATCAACTATACTAAACTATTTATGATGCTAAGGCTATTATTGGTTTTACAATTACAAAAACAGTTAAACAACTCCCAAAACTAATCCAACACACACTCCATTACTACTAGATTTGTAAATCGTATACACTTTATAGGCTCGAGGCAAAAACATGAAATCCCTGTAAGATTGAGACTATAGCACAATGTTTCCCAATCTCGACGAGTCCATTGTACATAAACTTTATGGGATGGGTCGCAGATTTGAATGATAAAATTATGAGCAATACCCTTAGACATGTTATCATATTGCTTCTCTTCAATATTAGGGTGCCCAAAATTCAAATAATCTTTTTCCTAATCTAATGAGAACTCGATCAATCAAATTCTATTAAAAAAACATTTATTCTTTATTCCTTTTGTGGTAATCAATTATATGAATATAAAGGCATAGAATGGAAACTAAAATTGAAAATTTCAAATTTATAATCATACGTGAAATTACAATTGACTAGAAATTTAAAAAAATAATAAAAGGGATACTTATATAACATACATGCTTATTACATATACTAGAGAAGCTTACAATATATGCTTAATTATATATATATCAGAAGATTAATAATTTCAAAAAAATGTTAAGCAATTGAACAAACTCTAAACCCCTAAATGTTGAAAAAAATTCAAAAAAACTAAACAGAGAAAGGAATTTAGTACAGAAGGTGACGACAAACGAGAGGTGATGACGATAGAAGGAAGAAATAACGAGGCGGCGATGATGAAGCTGCGGGAGGTAACGATGACCAAATAAGGTGCTGCTGGAGGCGACGATGACACTACTGGAGGTGTTGACAATTTTGATGGACGCAACGATGACGAGGGAAGACCAATTGGAGGAGGCGCTGATGCTGTTGAACGAGTGTGGTGCCGGACGCGGCAACGATGACCGAATAAGGTGCTGCTGGAAGCGACGATGACACTACTGGAGGTGTTGACAATTTTGATGGACGCAACGATGACGAGGGAAGACCAATTGGAGGAGGCGCTGATGTTGTTGAACGAGTGTGGTGCCGGACGCGCAACGTTGAGGCGGCGACAATGACTGAGTGACAGTGACCAGTGATGAGAGTGGGTAAGGGTGGTGGTGAACGGCAAAATAGCAGCGAATGGTGGTAATGCGGGCTGACGACGAGAGAGAAAGTGAAAGGGGAGAGAAGTGAGGTTGATGATGTTGCAGAAATGGAAGGGAAGGGTTCACAAATTCTAATTTAGGGTCAATTTTACCGGCGAATTTGCCATAGAAAAAATTTTCAGTAACGCACAGCTTGCGCCCAAAACGGTGCGTTTCATTTAATTACGTTACCGTCGAATTTTATTGCCCCTAAATCATACAGTAATGATTGCGCCAAGTTTTCTTTTTTCCCCTCTAATTATTACCATCAGAAAATTAAATCTGACGATAATTTGTATACCAACTGTTTAAATGATAGTATTTATTATGAAAGTATTAATAAAATAAATCTTATCGGTTATACTGATAGTAATTGGTTCAAAGATATAGAAACAAAATACTACTTCAGGATTTTCATTTTATCTTGGTTATGGCACAATTTCATGATCATCGAAAAAACAACTAGTAATTGCTCTTTCTACAATAGAAACAGAATATATAGTAGCAGCAAGTTGTGCTACACAAGTAGTATGGTTAAGGAGAATTATTAAAAAATTGAACGAGAAATAAAGTACTCCAGCAACAATATTTTATGATAATAAGTAAGCTATTGTACTTTGTAAAAATATAGTATTTTATGAAAAATCCAAGCGTATTGATATTCGATTTCACAAAATTAGAGAGTTAGTGAATGAGAAAGAAATAATAATCGAATATTGTCCTACTGAAAAGTAACTGGCAAATATATTTACAAAGTCGTTGAAGATTGAACTATTTTACAATGCAAGTTGAAGAAGTTGGAAATCATTAATTCTACAAACTTAATTTAAGAAAAGAAATGTTAATAATTAGATCAATAATGTTCAAAAGCCTTTGTCAACTAACGTGTTTAGTTATTAAACTAAGAATGATGACAATTTGGCTTTATCACTTTAGTACCACCTCTGGCTAAGTATGCAAGTTCAAGAAGACATATTGCTTCCCATTACAACTTGTTATATTTGGAAGATATTGAAGGACACTAGCACTTTAAAAAGTTAAAGCCAAAATCCATCATGAAGTAATACATACTCTTCATGAGTAACCACTGGCAACACAAGTACAACTAAACTTTAGTTGTTGGAAAAAATGAAAAATTTATATTATTATTTTAGCATGAAGCATTTCTTGTATAAAGACATGTATACCTAATGTATTGAATATGTGTTTTAGAAATTAAACGAGCATGATTTTGAAATTTGAGTAATGCTCTTTTATTTTTTTTAAATATGAGTATTAGTGAGTTTAAAAAATGAAATATATATAATTGTGTTATTTATGTGAGTGAGTAATTTTGGAATTAATTAATCATAGGCTATATACTTACACTAACTCATTATTAAAGAGTGAATCATCCAATAAAAGAAAAAAAATTACAGAACAAACTTCTAATTTCTTTATACAAGAGAAATAGATATAGGCAGAGGCGGAGGCGGAGCTTTTCTTAGGCAATGCAGGACATAACTCCCCAAATATTTTATAAAAGTATTAGTAGCATATAGACCAAAGAAATTAGCTCAATTGGTTAGTATCATGTTCTTCTAGCCAAACAACTTAATAAACCTATATTTAATACTAACACAATCTCATTATTCGATGATGCTAGATAGCCAAAGAATTATATACAATATAGAAATATCACAAAAGAATCCCATTCTCTTGATAAGCGCATGAATAACATATATTTCACTATCAATCTCCTTTCTATGAATGTTTGGTATCATTAATTTTCTTCCCAAACTCAATTTCAATTTCATACAAATCAAGTTCCTAACGTCTCTCAATCATATTCTTACCCGTTAAAATGCATTTTCTCTCCAAAAAATTAACATCCAAAAGTTCCATCACATTAAACCTAGTAAAACATTCATACTTCCTCCAATCTTATTCCAACCATAATCCCACAAGAAAGAAAAAGAAAAAATATGAAATTTTTAACCTTCATTTCGCATTGAGGGGTTTACAGGGAGGGAAAAGCCGTCGCGGGCTAATTTTGTGGTTGCATAAATGGTGTTTTGTGGGTGGAGATGATGAGATAGTTACAAGTTGATAGGAGTCTCTAGCGTTCGTATCATGCATCGCAAGAAATTTGAACTTCTTTAAACATGTTGTAATCTAGAACTATAAAATATTATTGGCCCTGTTCTCGGTGATTTGTTCAACCACTTTAGATTGTGGTTGGCCCTGTTTTTGGTAATTAATTCTACACAATGCAACATTGATTCACAATTTGATATTTTATTTTATATTATCTTATTTCATTTTAACCTTTTTTATTTGCGGAAAGAATTTAGTGACATTTAAATACATATTTTAGGGATTACTAATAAGTGTATTTATTGAAAAGTAGCCACTGGATTCAGATTGATTAAATTAAAAAGGGTAGTGCTAGGGAGCCAATGCCCTAAGTGTACAATGTGTACAATGGGCTAAACCTTTGGTCCATGAATAAAATGAATACCAGGGATAATAAACATCTCATCCTAAAAACTTAAGTTAATTTTGGAATTCACCAAGGATCGAACCTTTGACCTTTCGGATCTAGAACTCTAATACCATGTCATGAACCCACTCATCCCAAAAACATAACCTGACAGGATAATGTAATACTAATGGTCATATCTCTAATACTTCCTAAACCTCCATTGTACACATTGTACGTTTAGACCATTGGCTCCCTATACTTTTCCAATTAAAAATTATGCATTATTTCATGAGTATAATCATGATACTTGGTGAAGTGCTGAAAATTAGATTTGGGTATAGTTGCAATTGTGATTTGCTTAACTCTTACATCATGGATGTTATATTAGTTATATTTAAGCAAAAATGTTATTGTAGATATGCTAGTAAAAGATTTTGGACTGTTATATTTAAGTTAAATAGTTTAGTTAAAGTATATATCTATGTTGTTCATGATCAGATATTCAAAAAACAAGCATTAAGAATGTCTTGTACCAGGAGCCGTAAAGATACACATAAGCATAATACTCTGGAAAGAGGACGGCCAAAAAAACAGGTAAACAAAAAAAGTATGTTAAATGGCTAGGAGTGAATTTATAAAAATGTCAATTTTGAGTACCTACTACATAATTAATAAACTAAATAAGGTAAATTAACTCGAGATTTTGTGCATTAATAATAAATATTAATACTGAATTTCTCCTCGGTTGTCACTGTGTGTTTATTATGATTGTCTGTGTAGGAAACATAGGTCTAGGTGCTCCCCATATTGTATGGCTTCAGATATGAAGCATTTAAGTTTAGAAGCAGACGGAGAGAAAATAAGGGAGGTAGAGAACATGGAATTTAGCTGGCTGAGATATATACCTGAATGGGCAGTCAATCAAGATATCATGTTGGCCTTAGCATCATCATACAATCGGGATGATAAGTCATTAATTGTGGACATCATAAAATTTCCATAACGGTTAAATTCATTATGCGATGTTTTGGTCTACTAAACCATGGTAAGTAAACCCCCAAAAAAATAGGAAGCAAGGAAAAAAAGGAAATTAATCAATAAAAATTTGTGCGTTGACTCATTTTCTGTTTGGCAGAAACGAGGTTTCAAGAATCCAAGAATACTAGCAGAGCACCAAATTTTTAACAGTTTCACAGAAAATACACAGGCTGATTTAAAAAAGGATGTTATCATATACTCCATGTAGACCAATGAGGATATAATCATTTTATGGAGACACTTCATCATGCTGCTATCAAAGTATTTGTTCTTTCCCTTTCCAAAAATCACTATTTCAAACATACATATATGGGTTGCCACTGATGTATCGAATCCAAGGCAGATCTATTGGATCAGGTACATTTAAAATCAACTAATTGCAGGGGTTGAAAGGTTTTAGGATGTGGACAAGAAGACAATGAATGGTTGTATGTTCGTGTTGCTGGTGAGTCGTATATCTCTAATCTTTGATTTATTGTCTGTTAGTTTATAACATACTTTGATTATACTAACTGCTATAACTTTCAGATAATATATCTCCATGCTAAAAAGAATGGAAATTTAAAAAGATACAATGGAGAGAATTGTGGACCAGAGACTGATCGCTTGCTGATCTAAAGACGATAGATGAAGAGGAAAGCACGTCACATTCAATGAGGCATAAGATAAATATATAATTTTTTAATAGTAATAAGTGTAAAAGATATGTTCACATGATCACTTCTTTTATACTCCAACAAAAATAAAGCTTATAATTTGTCCACTGCAGGGACTTCTAAATTTAATTGTGATGAAGTCTGATCCATCGAAAAACCACAGTCGCGTATCAAAGAAAAAATGCGTTAGAGAGAAAATAAGGTGTAAGAGAAAGACATGTAATGAAACTCTTATGGAAATGAGACTGAGACTGACACACAAGTTGGACATACATCAGCTGATAAATTTGATGAAGGTCCTTCAAAAAAAAGACAAGTTAATAATTTTCTAGCATTATTACTAGTTCGAATAACTAATATTCTTCATTTTGATTCGCCTTTAATGATTTGACTGTGAGTTGATATTGACTGTGAAAATTTATATGTAAAATAAGTATTGGTTATGTTGTGATTTTTTTTTGTTCTTGTATGTTATATATATTTAACATAGAATGTTACCCGTGTGTCTTAGGGATGTTAAACGTTTGAAAATTGGGGTTGTTGTTCTTCTTTTACTTAAGTTTGCACCAAAAAATTTTTGGAAAAACTTTCAAATTAAAATCTTGAATACATTTGACAATAATAACTTTACTTGATCAGGTTAGATTTGTGTTAGTCATTTGTTTTTCTCCCATTTTTACTCAATCTCAAATTTATTTAAACAGAAAGCATAGCGAGATTCCAAGAAAGGATGTGTTGGGGCAAATATAGGTTGTAAGAAGAAGACATATAAGAAAATGTCCAAAGGGATGAGAATATGCCTGGCACACCAGCTGGAGATGCATTGGCTGATAACTTTGATGAAGGTCCTCCTGATAAAAGTAAGTTAACGGTTTTCCAACTTTAATATAAAATTTTATTGTTCTAGTCTACTTCTAATTAATAGTATAACAATATCATTTTTTTTTTAATTTGGACATATGTGTTAAAATAATTAATTATTACAATTATATATGAGGTTATACTATATATATATAGTAATTTCAATAAACGTGTTCTAGATATAATGTTGAACTTAGGTGTTAAGGATAACAACTCTATACTTTTTTTTTTAATTTTAGAAGTGTGATATTATTTTTTTTAGTTTCTAAATCTATCTTTAACAGTCAAAATTTCTTATTTTATTTCTATAATCATCTACTTTATCATTAAAACACTACTAGTGCAGTTACTTATGTCGAGCATGACAATTGACTTTCACTTTTAACTATGTTTCTTTTTATTTTTTGAATTGCTCACTTCATAAATTAAGAATTTTACAATTTAGGTGCGTTTTAATAGATTAATATGTATAACATCATTTCTACTTTACCTAATATGCATACTTTAATTAATAATTGGTTGCTAAGACGTATATTGAACTTACCACGTTAGCTCCAAAGAAAAAAAAAAAAAATGAACGTGGGTTCAATTTGTTTTCAGGTTGTTTGTCTTAGGACTTGGTCTTAGTTATTGAGAGTTGTTGGTAGCTGAAATTTAATTTACTATGCCTTTTAGAACTAGTAAGTACATCATATTATGTTTTTTGGTTGCCTCTCTTCCAAGTTTATCTATTATTTGAGGTCCAAAAATGTTGTAGTTTATACTATTTATATATTGTAATAATATGAAAAATTCCTAGAGCAGCAGTTGGGGGAAAAGGGATATAGTCATAAAGAAAAGAAAGAGACCATTTCAGATTCACATATGTCCCCAAATTGAACAAATGGCAATCTAATAATATTGTGAGCTGATTGCTTGCTTCTTCTTCTAATATATGACAGTAAAATATTATGCCCATAATATTCTGTGACCTTGCTAGGCTTAATTAATCCTTCTTGAGAAAGATAATCATATTATTTTAGATACAAATTGTGGCCTTAGCTATACGCAGTTATAATAATAACAATCACAATAATCAACGTACAAAAGCAATAATAACGAGTAACAACTTTTTTTAATTGGCAAAGGAAAAAATATAGTCGTCACATGAACTCCTCCTTTTATAAGCTGTTATACTAAATTTAATAATTTGAATAAATGACAAATAGATTTCTCATTATATTTTTGAGTCGATCTTGTTAAGGATATAAAAAAAAAAAACAATTATTAATTTAAAAAAAATTGCACATCTAAATATTTAAAGATTAAATATTAAAAATTTTAAATTTCACTGATATTTTTTATTTTTTATATTTATCCTTAATTTTTTAAATAAAAATAAAAGTTTTCAAAATCTATTTATTCTTTACACTTTGTTTGGAGGATAGACGATTGGAAAATAAAAGAAAAGAAAATAAAAAAATAAAATAAAAGGAGAAGTGATTTTTTTATCTTTTTATGTGTTGTTTGAATGAAGAGAAAATAAATGAAAAGAAAATAAAAAGAAAATTTTGTTTAGTTCAAATAAAAAAAATAAAAAAAGAAAATCATAATAGAGTAAAATTACGTTAATATTCTTATTTTCATTATATGTAAATTAAAATGTAGATTATATATAATAATAAATTTATCCTTTTCATAAAATAAAGTATAAATATTTTTATTAATTTATTTATTTGTTTCTTAATTTTTATATTTCCAAACAAAAAAAAATTCATATATTTTTTTTCTCTCAAACCAAACAATACCTTATTGTAGTAATTGTATTGATTCTGCATGTTTTCATATGAAATTTGACGTATAGTGTATGTACGTAGTTACATAGATTGAAATCACCTATCTGCTCATTATCTTATTCACATTGATATTCCACCAATAAAAATGGGACATTTGTTAAATATAAATATAATAATGAAACATGTAATCTTTTTTCTGGATAATGTTAATTAAAAAGATATAATAAAACAATAATAATTTAAAATTATTTTATTTAATGTAATACATTAACAATTTTATACAGATAATATTTATAATTAAATATTTATTAATTATATCTAATATCACTTATAATTATTTTGATCTAATAATTTTCTATTATGTCGGAACATGCATTTTATTTTGTTATAAGGTTGTTCAGTTTAAATTATTCATCTTTCCAAAATACACCAAATTTTTTCTGCACGTACTGTTGTGCCTCTCTAAGATACAAGCGAATCCTATTTCTCGAAGCTCTTAGCTTCCTCAAGCCAAACTATTGTGCTTTGAGAATTGAGATTCAGTATTATATTTGTTGATTTAAAAGTTAGTATTTCAGTTTCTATTTCTAAAATTTTATTATTTTAATATTTCTAAAAAGTAAAGACACAGAGAACTAAAATTTTTAAGGACGGATATTAAAACTTTAATAATATTTTATACTTAAAATACTTCATTTTAATTAATTAATTTTAATTTTATCTTTTGTACAAATTAAATTAGAATTTTATTTTTATTTCAGTCTCTATCTTTCACTTTATATTAAATACAATACTGAGACTTATTTCAATTTCTATCTCTCAATTTTTGTTTTTTCGTTTCTGTCTTTCCGTCTCAATTTCTCTTTCAAACGTTACCTAAAACTTGGATGGAATTAAGGAATTATTATTTTCTCCCCAGCCAAGTAATTTTATGTTATTCTTACTTTCAATTCTTGGAGTTAATTTGTATTTTTTTTTAATCGGCTAAAGGATGGACATGGACAAGAAGTTTAAGTCCATCAAAATTTAGAGTAATAAATGCGAACAATTATGCCATGATCTCTTAAGTCTGCCACACTATGGGAGAATGGAAACGCTTTGAAAAAATTGACGGATTCAATACGAAGAAACATGATTTATTTTTATTAAAATCACACACTTAAATAATTAAATCAAAGCAGAACATGGATACAACGTAGTGCATATGAATTATAACAACTCATGCGATTTATTATTACAGGGAACTGCATGAGGCATATGCATAACATACACTAAATCAAAGTACAAGTAGAATTATTCAATGATCAGTGTTGTATGTCGTCAAACTAGTTGTTATCATACCAAAACTGCTTTTGGAGATAGTTGATTACCTTGTTGTCCACTTGGAAAGCTTTAGCCAAAATTTCAGGAGAAATAGGAGGAGTAGATCCAAACACCGCATTTGCAATTGTGATAACACCTGGATTTTGACTACTAAGAGCAGCAATAGCCAAAGCGTTGCCATAACCGATGTTAAATTGAAAGTGAATGAGGCCAAATGGGAATACAAACACATCACCCTTGTTGAGCACTTTGGTAAAAAGACGGTTGGTGTTGTTCTGATTGGAAGTCACAAATCCAACTAAGAGAGTTCCTTCAATAACTATCAATACCTCAGTGCCTCGAGGGTGAGTGTGAGGAGGATTTAAACCCTTAGATCCAAAATCTATGCGAGCAAGTGATATACCCAATGTGTTGAGTCCTGCTAGTTCGTTAACTGTCACTGGAGTTACTTTTGATCCAAGTTTGTTAACAACATTCCCAGGATCTACGTGCTTGAAAAAATCCTCAGCTACCACAAGTTTAGGGTCTTTGCAAAATTTTCCATTCACAAATACTGCAATGTGAAGAATAAGAGGACAAATCTTATAATAAAAACAACTAGTCATAAGATGCTTAAACATAATATTGAAAGGAAACTAATTTGAGTAACAAAAACTATGTGATTATGTGGATATAATATGAATGTATATATGCACAGATACCAGCGTCTTTGATGCTGCCATCGGGGAGAGCAACACAAAAGTCTTGGAGAGGGCTGGGATCATAGGCAGAGGCAAAAGAGGCCAGAGCCAAGAATGCAACCAGCAAGTATGTAGCTTTCATTTTTAGTTTTGTATGATGCTGTCTATATAATTGCTTGTTAATTGTGAGAGACTTGAATATCTTCTGCATGGAACGCTCGCTATTTATAGCATGGAACCATTGAAGTGGCTTTGCAATTTATCCACGCTGCAGTAGGTAATTAATATTATTCTATAGTATTTGCATTGTGGAACCATTCTTCAACAACTACGTGCATGCTAGTTCAAAGAATACATTTTAAAATACAAGAAGATGCTCCCCATAAGTTAAAGCCAATGGAATTATTTTTGGTATATAATCTCACGTTGAATTGGCCTCTTGTATTCATTTTATCTACAGATTTAAGTAAGCATTCACTTCAAATGTGTTATTTAATTTGATTGTCAATTTTTTTTTTCAAAAAATTAGTTAAGATTTAATATTTTTGTTAATTAATTGGTACTAATAACATGTAAGTAGAGAGAGTGAATACTCATATAAATAAATAAAAAATGGGTAAGTTTATATAATTAATTTAATTTTAATTAAAACAAAATCTTTATTTTAATTATTATTTGTTAATTAATTGGTACTAACAATATGTAGGTAGAGAGACAATAAATACTCAAATAAATAAATGAGAAAAAAGTGTCAAGTTTATATAATCAATTTAATTTGATAAAAAATTACAATAATAATTATTTGTGTAATTAATTAATTAATTATAATTCGACACTTTTTAAAACCAAAAATAGTTTAATGCATTGAATGAAGTAAAAGTCTAAAATATTTCTATATATTATTGAATAATAATAAATTAATTGTATATGTATTTAACATATGAAATAAATATCCCTATATATTTTATTTAAATATAGAGTATTATGTGAATTAAATTCTAAATAATTAATTTATGACATTATTTTTATTCTCACGATACTATGAAATATTTGGTGGTTTTAAGTATATTTAATGCATATTTTAAAATTTTATTTTTATTTAATTAATTTATTATATTCTTGAGACATAGTCGCCAAAATTTGATGTGTAGTTTTAGAACTGGTAGGTGAATTAGTAAATCACATTACTCTTTAAAGTAATTGAGCCTCTTCTAAGCTTATACATTTATCCATGCATAGTGCGACCTTTATGTAGAAAGTTAGCTTGTGTGTCTACAAAAGTCAAGAGCAGTTAGGGTTAAAGGGAAAAAGTTGTAAGCAATTTAGTGTCACAACTTACAAGAAAAGTTCGTTGGTAATCGTTTGGTGTCCTTTAAATGATTTATTATATTGCAGCGGAAGTTAGTTAAATTTGAAGAAATCCAAAATTAATATGTAACGTAGGGTTAATTATAATGAAAAAAATAGAAAGTTGTTATGCGGGAAAGAATTAAAAATTAAGAAAGTCTAGGGACAGTATTTTTATCAAAATTTGATCAATATTTAACCATTAAAAGAAAAGTAAGTAATTTCATACTATTAGATATAATTTTACATTATTAAAAATACTAATAATAATTAATTGATGACTACAAATCATAAAATTTACTGATCCCTATCATTTTTTAAAATTTCCATGAGTATAGTGGTTGGCTCCAAATTATGTTTCATGAAGCAAAGATATAATTTAAGCATAGCAGCCTGGAATATCCGATGGAGGGATTGTGGTTCTTTTCTGATATTCCCATTTAAACCTAATTTCCTATATCTATTTCTCTTATTGTACGAAAGAAATTAGAAGCTTATTCTGTATATATTTTTTTTCTTTTATCGGATAATTCACTTTAATAATATGAGTTAGGAATAATTTTTTTTGTTATCTTTTTTAGAGAATCCCTTAAAGTTCCAACTAAAAAGATGAAATGATTTTTTATTATCTCGATTGAAGTAATGAGCCCTAATATTAGTATATTCGGAGCTCATTACTTCAACTAGTTTCTGTGTTCTTCGAATGGATCTCTTAGTTGTTGAGAGGGTTGCCCAAAGCTTTCATACCTGTTTATTAGATTAGAGTAAAAAAAATACAATCATTCAAATCAAGATTAATCAAATTTCCTATGATTTAATTTTATTATTTACTGTCTCTTTGTTGTTGTGTAAATCTCTCCTTTGTTTCCTCCTCATTTTCTGCTGTTGTTTCTTTTTTTATCATTATCACTATCTTTTTTTCTTTTTTTTCTTATTCATCTTTTTTTCTTTTATCTTCTCAAGTTTCTTCTTATTTTACTCTTTTAACAAAAATAAAAACAAAAAAATCAAATAAAGAATAAGAAACACATAATGCTGCAAAATTACTTAGAAGAAGATGAATTTATATTCATTCAACTAAAAGAAAAAAATAAAGAAAAGAAGAAGAAGAAGAAAATGCAGTATTAGAGGAAATATTTTTCTATATAAAAATGCTATTTGAACACTAAAATTAGCCATTAAAACCAGCCACCAATGTATTTGTGTATAAATACATGTGTGATTTAATTTATTTTCAATATATATTTGTATTCCAGTATGTCTTTTATACTGGTGGCTAACTTTGGTGGCTAATTTTAGTATACACGTAGCATAACTCATTTCTTTATTTGCAGTAAATTTGGGTATAAAACGAAGATATTTGGGTGTAACACGAAGATATTTGGGTGTATTTTTATTCTGATAAGTTCTGCATAATAATTCAGAACTCTTTCTTTTTTTCTTCCTCATCTTCTGCTGCATCTTCTTCTTCATCTTCTTATTTCATATTCTCATAATTCTTTTTGGGAGGAAAAAATCAAACAAAGAAGAAAAAAAATACATAATGTCGCAAAATCAAAAGAAGAAGGAGGAGAAACACAACGATGAAGATGAAACACGCAAAGAAAAGAAGGAGAAACACCAAGAAGGAGGAGGAGAAGAAGGAAGAAGAGGAGGAGCGAGGAGGAGAAACACAAAGAAAAAATGACAGTTGTAGTTTTCATCGAGGAAGAAGAAGAAGAGTCATTCGTGTAGTGCACTTTGGAAACAAGAAACGGTTGAGTAACGCGCGTGTATTTACTCTCGAATGTGGGAGTGTAATGCGCGTGTGTTTTGTTGGGTTTGTGCCAACTCGTAGGGCTTGTAAGCCAAAAAAGCTTGTATATGTAGAATACCTGTTGCGATGACCCCTGGATTTTGACTGCTAAGACCAGCAATAGCGAAAGCGTTGTCATAACTCACGTTCAATGATCACTATTACATAACTAATTTAAATCCGTACATTCAAAGCAAATTTTATACAAATAAATATTATAAAATACTTCAAATTAATTGCTCTGTTTCTAGTAAAATTGTATATCAATTTTATTGATTTATTCAACTGCTCAAAATGAACATCACATCTATATAATCAAGTATAAACTAATAAATCATAAACAAAGGCTTATAATCATCAATACTCAAAATTATATAAGCTATAACCTGTATATATGTTGTAGGATTATTAACAATGGCTACTATTATTTTTTTTTTCTAGTATTCTTTGAAGTACTCTTTGTTTTGGTGATTCTAAATTAATGAAATAGTATTGTTACTGAAGGAAAAAATGGGTAAAAAATCAAAGATAATAGGCTTTAAAATAGATTTTGTAAATGATAAACAATAACAAAGAATAAACATACTTGTACCAATTATTAGTCGCAGACAAACAGTATTAATTTTAATTAATGGAAAGAATGAAATAAGAGAAAAAAAAAGGAGAACAAAGAGCGACTTACTTATAACAATTTGCAAATGCGGAGAGCGTGACAGTATTTAGTTCAAGAATAAAGAGATTTGTTGTGTTGACAACTTTGAATGGAAGAACATTAAAAAGAACGATCGTATTGTTTTGGGTTCCAACAACAAATTAAAGTCAGCGATTTTAAATGGAAGAACAGTAAAAAAATGATGGATTGTTACAGCAACAAGATGGACGACTTTAGAATATTAGAAAAAGGAAAAGGAAGGTATATCTTGAGAGTGAAGCAAAAGGAAGAAGACGAAAACGAATTTTTCATATGAATATAGAAAAGAGAAGAAGACGAAATTAGATGAAAAGAATTAGGGTTCTATGTTTTTTCCTCTTTCTCTAGCAGCACATACAATGGCCTAATTCTAATTTTTTTAAAATAATTTATTTAAGGTTTACCACATATGGTGATTTGATTTAATAACCATACTTAAATGTATGTATAGTATATTAAAATATTTATATATAAAGTATTTTATATATGTATTAAATTTATTAATTTTTATTTTTAAAAATTAAAAATTTATTTACTGATTAAAATTAATAAATACACATGTCATCAATTAATTGGAACATACAAAAAAAATGTAATACTCCAAATTAATTGGGTATGAAAGAGATCACCCTTAAATATAATATGATGTACTTACTTGTTCTAAAAGGCATAGTAAATTAAATTTCAGCTACCAAGTCTCAATAACTAAGACCAAGTCCTAAGGCTGAAAACAAATTGATCACTCGTTCATCTTTTTTTGGAGCTAACGTGGTAAGTTCAATATACTCTCTGAACAAGTACACACATATAGCTGGTATAGAAAGGTTCAACAATTATCAGAGATACAGCAACGTTAATTTGCATGCCAATTCAATGACTCATAGCTCGCTTTAAATACCAAGCTTCCCATTCATCAAATTCAAATCTCATCATAACTAAGTAATTATACCTACATAGCATCATAAGAGATTAGCACTCACAAACACACACAAAAGAAGAAGAAAGAAAAAGAGCATATTAAGAGTCAAAAGATGAAAGCAATCTACTTCCTTGTTGGTTTGTTGGCTTTGGCATTCTCTTTTGCATCAGCCTATGATCCCAGTCCACTGCAAGATTTCTGTGTGGCTCTCAATGACACCCACAATGCTGGTATATATCATTAGATACTCAAGTATCCAGCTCCTTTCAATATATATGGTTAAGCTTAAGCATCGTTATAATTAATTCTTCTTAATTTCTTATTTTGCAGTATTTGTGAATGGAAACGTTTGCAAAGACCCTAAAGTTGTAGTAGCTGAAGATTTCTTCAAGCATGTAGATCCTGGGAATGTTGACAACAAACTTGGCTCAAACGTGACTCCTGTCAGTGTTAACGAACTACCCGGACTTAACACACTTGGCATATCACTTGCTCGCCTAGATTTTGCACCTAAGGGTTTAATCCCTCCTCACACTCCCCCTCGAGCCACAGAGATTTTGACTGTTCTTGAAGGCACTCTCTTTGTTGGATTTGTCACTTCCAATCAAAACAACACCAACCGTCTTTTTACTAAAGTGCTCAACAAGGGTGATGTGTTTGTGTTCCCAATTGGTCTCATTCATTTCCAATTTAACGTCGGTTATGGCAACGCTGTTGCTATTTCTGGACTTAGCAGTCAGAATCCAGGTGTCATCACAATTGCAAATGCTGTTTTTGGATCCACTCCACCTATTTCACCTGAAGTTTTGACTAAAGCTTTTCAAGTGGATAAAAAAGTAATTAACTACCTTGAAAAAACAGTTCTGGTATGACAATAACTAATTTGATGAAGTGAATTACTGCTTCATTCCATTTGTGTGATATATTGTTTGAACTCATATATAATGTAGAACAATAAATAAAATTCACGAGGAATATATATATACTATTTATTGTATTTGATTTGATTTTTGGTTCAATAAATTATGTATTGAGTTTAATTAGTGAGAAGTTATTATTAATGCCACTTTTTTTTATATATTGTTAATGTTCTAGTCAATCAAGAACATAGCCATACCACCATTTATGAAATTAATAACGACATTTATTAACAAAATCTATTCTATGTTCTTACTATAAATTTTACAGTGATTCTATACGTACATTACTACAAGAAAAATGTTAAATACTTAAATATTATCAGAATTTTTGTCAAATTTAGCGTTAAAAATTAGCAGTGACAATACCAACAGATTCTTTTTTTCGATAGAAATAATCGGAGGGAAAAAGAAAAAAATTGGCGCGAATATTATTGTCGAATTTATCGACGGATAAATCTGACCTTAATTAGGGCAACGCTATGTTTTAGTCACTTGCAAAGTGTTATTATCGGATTTATCTGCCATTAAATCCGACAATAAATATTCGCTCTAAATTCAAATCGTGAACCCACTCCCTCATCATTTTCGAAGTACTCCCTCTCTAACCTTCTTTCCGAACATATCCTTTGATAACTAATCTTGCATGAACCTTATCATTACTATCTCACTTGATCTTGTAAACCCATTTGCTATTAATGATTTTTTGACCTTCTAAAAGTGCAACACATTTTCATATATGGTTTCTATGTGATACTTTAATTTCTTTTTGCATTACTGTCATCAACATAGAAGCTCTTAGATTGCACATAGCCTTCATAAAAGTTATTGGTTCTCCTTCTTCTATTAAAATACAATATGCACGTGGCTTGTAAAATATAATTTGAGTGTCATGATGGTACTTTTCTTTATCAAGTAGATCGACAAACTTCTATGTCATTGATTTTTTGTTCTTGTTCTTCGTGCTCTGATTTTGCTTAAGAAACATCACCTTATCTGTATTTCTTATCTATTTGAACAATGACTATCTATTTAATAATGCTGTCATTTTCTTATTTTCTTGTCAGTTAATGTTTCGCAAATATCACATATGTGCTGACAACTACTTTGAGGGCAGTGAATCCCATCGCCGATGCTTCTTAATTTCACCAGCATAACCCAATAATATATATTTTCTATACTTTGAATCTAGTTTTGCTCTTTTCTAGAAAATTGTAAATCACGTAAGCAAAACAACTAAATATAGATAAAGAAGAACAATTAGATGGCTTACTTTACCATGTCTCCATTAGTGTCTTCAACCTAATTACGATTGACGGTGACCGATTTATCACATAATAGGTGGTTTTAATAGCTTCTGCCTAAATTGACTTTGCTAAACCTACAGTTTGTAACATAGCTCATGCTCTTTCTAAGAGAGTTCTATTCATTTGCTCTGCTACACCATTTTGCCGAGATATGTGTTGAACTGTGAAGTGTCATTGAATACTTGCTTGCTTACAAAATGTTAGAAAATGACCATCTATATATTCTCCTCTATTATTTAATCTCAAACACTTGATCTTCTTTTCAGATTCAAGTTCTAATTTTGTTTGAAATTCTTTGAATATCTCAAACACATCTGACTTCTTCTTGATCAGATCCATTCATAACCTCTTAGAGAAATCATCAATAAATGATATAAGATATTTTGCTCTACTTGAAAACATCTCTGATGATTCTCATACATGCATCAGAATGAATCAATTTCAATATATGTTTGCTCCGAGTAGTCAATTTACCAAATGTCAATCTATGTTTCTTGTTTGTAACACAATGCTCACAAAATAGTAAGTTTACCGACTTGAGCCCGGCAATTAGATTATGTTCCACAAGAATCTTTAAGCCTTATTCTAACACGTAACCTAGTTTGAAATGCCATGTCATCATCATTTTTTTATTTTTGCTTGATGAAACAACTGATGCCTTTCTCTTTTGCAAAGTATCTTCCATAAACATATATAGATTTACTGCAATCTTTTTTGCTTTTATTACCACAAGAGCATTTTTAACAATTTTTAAGATTTCATATTCAATATGGGTCTTGTAAACAAGTTCATCTAGTTGTCCAATTGGCAATAAATTCTCCTTTAAGCTTGTCACATGTTTAACTCCTTGAAGTGAACAAATAGAACTATCAAACATTTTTATTTTAACAGTATCCACTCCAACAATTTCTAAAGCATGATCATTTTTCATAAATATAGATCCTTTCAAGAAAGGTTTATTTGTACAAAATCAATTACGATGAGGAGTCATATACCAGGTTACTCCTGAATTAACAATACAGACATTACTAAGCTGTTTGCTACCTTCAGAACCAATTATTGTTTTACCATACATGATTTTTCTTTTTATCAGAGGTACTTGCATCACATTATTGAGAACTTGATCCTTCTGTAACCTTCTCTATACTCTTCTTATTCCGACAATCTTTCTTAAAGTGCCCTCTTATGCTATATTTGTAGCATTTGAATTGCTTCCTTCCTCGTAACTTTGGTCTACTTTGGCTCCCACTAAAAACACACTCCATTGTTCTCCCTCTCGTCATCAACAACACCT
Source organism: Arachis duranensis (assembly GCF_000817695.3). Taxonomy (NCBI): domain Eukaryota; kingdom Viridiplantae; phylum Streptophyta; class Magnoliopsida; order Fabales; family Fabaceae; genus Arachis; species Arachis duranensis. Next base: position 2,993,192 of record NC_029777.3, read on the forward strand.
TTACTTGCTTTGAGCTCTTTAATCTATCTTCTTTATTCTTGCGCTTGGATTCTTCTTCAAAAATCGCAGTAGCCATACAATCAAAGGAAAGATATAATTAGCCAAAACATTATTAGTTAAGTTAATAATGAGTTGATAATATGTATCTGATAGACTTTGAAGTAGAAATTATGCACATTTATTTTTTGCTATGTTGTAATCTAACGATGACAGTTGAAAAATAACGTATTTAGATGGTTGATGCATGTGATTCATCGTCGATGTGGATTCACTCATTCGAAGAGAATAAAGTTTTTTTTAAGAATATCTTATTGTAAAGTGACTTGATTTCATATAATTTGACGAGAGCATCCCAAATTTTCTTTGCTGTCTTTTTCTCTACTTTACTTGACAAGACTGAATTAGCTATTGTCAAGTGTAAGTTTGCAATGACATTGTCGTCTATCTCCTATTTTTTATTTGTAATCCCAGTATACTACAGGAAAAATGTTAAGTACCATCGGATTTAGCGTCAGACGTTAGTGGCGACTTTTCCATCGGATTGATCATTGGATTTGGCATTAAATTCGTCACCCTAAAATATTACCATTGGAACAAAATTTTCGACGGTGACATCCACAGTAATTTTTGAAGGGAAAAAAAGAAAATTTTGGCACGCCACTACTGTCAGATTTACCCACGAGACAATCCGACAGTAACAATGTTTAGTGAAATGCTGCATTTTGGAGGACATGGAAAACGTTACCGTCGGATGAATCCCACGGTAATTCTGACGGGAATAATGCCCTAAGTGAAAGCGTGAATGTCATCTTCCCCATTTCGAATTTCACATTTTCTCTCTTCATCTCCACCCTATCTCTCTCATCATCACCATCACCTCAGCTATCTGCCGCCTCCCGTCGCCGTCGAGAGCACCGCTGTCGCCACCCTTCTCCGTCGTTGTCATCCCTTTACAGATACCCCTCTTTCTTCTCCTTCTTCCCCTGCCTTTCTCTCTGTTCTTCACCGTAACCACCATCTGTAGTCACAGTAACTTCAGCGACCACCACTGCAACATCCACGTGTTCCCTTATTTCTTGCTCTGTTCTTCGTTACAAGTTCTTGAACAACTCTTTTTTCAATTTCTTTAATTGTATTTTAATGTAGTTTTGGTTTGAGTAGAATTTCAATATTAATTAGGAATCAGTTTTGAAGTGTGTTCAGTTTAGTTTTTTACTTTTAGTGGATTTAGGTTGATTAAGTTAGGTTAGATTCAATACATTAGGTTTGGAATAGTTAAAGTATTCGAAATTGTCTAATTGTATTAATTGTTGTGTTAATGACTATTTTGCTGAGAAATTGTTGCTGAGATTGTTAAATAATTTTTTTAATTTTAGTTTAATTTAGTTTAGATTTGAGTAGAATTAGAATTTTAATTTTAAATCAGTTTTAGAGTTAGTTCAGTTTAGTTTTCTAATATTAGTGTATTTAGGTTGATTAAGTTATGTTTGATTCAATACATTAGATTTTGAATGCTTGAAGTTTTTGGAATTCTCTAATTGTGTTAATTGTTGCGTTGATGACTGTTTTGTTGAAAAATTGTTGATGAGATTGTTAGATAATTTTTTAATTTTAGTTTGATTTACTTTAGGTTTGAGTGGAATTAGCATTTTACTTTTGAATTAGTTTCTAAGTTAGTTTAGTTTAGTTTAGTTTTCTAATCTTAGTGGATTTAGGTTGATTAAGTTAGGTTAGATTCAATACATTAGGTTTTGAATTGTTGAAGTATTTGGAATTGTCTAATTGTGTCAATTGCTGCATTAATGACTATTTTGCTGAGAAATTGTTGATAAGATTGTTAGATAATTTTTTAATTTTAGTTTAATTTAGTTTAAGTTTGAGTTGAATTAGATTTTTCATTTTAAATAAGTTTCAAAGTTGGTTCAGTTTAATTTTCTAATATTAGTGTATTTAGGTTGATTAAGTTATGTTAGATTCAATACATTAGGTTTTGAATTGTTGAAGTGTTTTGAATTGAGTAGAAATTGTTGCTGAGATTATTTGATAATTTGATATTTGATAATTTCCTCTCCCTCTGCTACGACCACCCTGGTGACGCCACAAGTTACGGATTTAGAGAATCAGTCGTTCATCATGGTCCCAAACCCCAATTACGTGCCTCCGTTCACGGCGACAACACCGCCTCCTACCGCTCAGCAGCTCGTATCCACGGCAATGCCACCTCCAGGAACGGATGCAGTGGATCCGGAGTCTAGCCACGAAAGTGAGGTACTAGATGATGCCCCTCCACCACCTCCCACCACACGGTTGTGCATTTCGCTTGACAGTGGCACGAGGTAAGTATCATGTTCAATGCTCATGTATTTTCTGTTAAAGATGAAAGTTTCTGAAACTTGATTCTTGTTTAGTAGATTTAGGTTGATTGGATTGTTGGTTATTGTTTTCTAGTTTTCATGATTATGATTCCTATTAATGCTAAAAGTTGCTGAAATCTAATTCCTGTTAAGTGGATTTAGGTCGACGTGGATTGTTGGTTATTGTTTTCTAGTTTTTATTATTATGATTCCTGTTATTATTGAAAGTTCCTAAAACCTGACTCTTATTTAGTGGATTTAGGTTAATTTGGATATCTAGTTATTATTTTCTAGTTTAATGATTATGATTCCTGTTAATGCTAAAAGTTTCTTAAACCTGATTCTTATTTAGTGGATTTAAGTTGATTTGGATTGCTGGTGATTGTTTTCTAGTTTAATGATTATGATTCCTAATTCCTATTTTTTACATTTAATGATTAGGATTCCTAATTCCTGTTTTCTAGATTTAATGATTAGGGTTGATTTTCGTTTGTGGATTGTTGTTAGGTTCTTTCCAAACCCGAACACATATACTCAGGAAATAACGAATGTATTCATCTTAAATCAAATAGAATATTGAGATATAACTCAATTTTATACACTTTATACAAAATATAATATAAAGATTTAATTTAATTTTTTTATCTCTCAATTTCTATCTCCAAATCTCTATCTCTCTATTTAATCTCTCTTCCAAATGCAATCGACGTGTAATATTCTTTGCATTTGGTTGTTAAACTAAAAGATATGTAAGACAATGTTCTTTGCATTTGGTTGTTAAACTGAAAGCTATATAAGACATGTCACTTTCCTTGCAATAAGTAGTGCATATTTTCCAATCACATTTTTTAAAATCGTGTATTGCTCTAATCAAATCACTGTTGTAGGTGAATCAGCCTGGTCATTATTCCTCCCTTCTCTACATACATTATGTCTTTTCTTTTGAGTGTCTGCTATCATCGTTTGTTGCACAATAATACAACACTGAACTTGAGACGCTGACCTCGGAACCATCGAGAAAAAAAGAAAAAATAAATAAAGTGGGATATATGTGTATATAATAAGTTGGATTAAAGATCTTATAAATAGTGAGGTTCGCACGCATAACAACAAAGAGACAGTAGATGATAAGCTAACTCATATTATTAAAGTGAATCATCCGATAAAAGGAAAAAAAATTATACAACAAACTTCTAATTTCTTTCATACAAGAGAATAGATATAGGAAATTAGGTTTAAATGGGAACATCAGAAAAGAATCACAACCCCTCCATTGGATATTCCAGGCTGCTGTGCTTAAATTATATCTTTGCTTCATGAAACATAATTTGGAGTCAACTACTGTACTCTCATGGAAATTTTTAATTCTTTACCGCATAACCACTCTCTATTTTTTCATTATAACTAACCCTACGTTACATATTCTTTTGGATTTCTTCAAATTTAACTAACTTCCGCTACAGTATAATAAATCATTTAAAGGACACCAAACAATCACCAACGAACTTCTTGTGATGAGTTGTGACAATAAATTAGAGGAGGTCAGTATGTTTGACCCAATTGCTTACAACTTTTTCCCTTTAGCCCTAACTGCTCTTGACATTTTGTATACACACAAGCTAACTTTCTATATAAGCACTAAGCATGGATAAATGGATAAGCCTAGAAGAGGCCCAATTACTTTAAAAAGTAATGTAATTTACTAATTCACCAGTTCTAAAACTACATTCACATCAAATTTTAGCGACTAGGTCTCAAGAATATAATAAATTAATTAAATAAAAATAAGATTTTGAAATATGCATTAAATATACTCTAAAACCACCAAATGTTTCAGAGTCTGTGAGAATAAAAATAATGTAATAAATTAATTCTTTAGAATTTAATTCACATAATACTCTATATTTAAATAAAATATATAGAGATATTTATTTCATATGTTAAACACATATATAATTAATTTATTATTCAATAATATATAGAAATATTTTAGACTTTTACTTTATTCAATGCATTAAACTACTTTTGGTTTTAAAAATTGTGGAATTATAATTAATTAATTAATTACACAAATAATTATTATTGTAATTTTTTATCAAATTAAATTGATTATATAAACTTAACCCTTTTTCTCATTTATTTATTTGAGTATTTATTGTCTCTCTACCTACATATTATTAGTAATTAATTAACAAATAATAATTAAAATAAAGATTTTATTTTAATTAAAATTAAATTGATTATATAAACTTACGCATTTTTCTTATTTATTTATATGAGTATTCACTCTCTCTACCTACATGTTATTAGTACCAATTAATATTTTTATCCGTAATAATATTACAGAAATATAAATTTTTTAAAACTACGATCCACTTTGTTCTGACAGTATAGATTATGCATGACACAAAAGATTTATACAATCAAACTAATTTTACAAAAAAAAGTCATAGGTTGACAAAATCTCCGCCTAAGAAGACCAAGGTCTTTGTAGATAAAAAATTATATAATAACTTAATAAGTTTTTAGTTATTATTTTTATATGAAAAAGTATTTTTTTATTAATAATCAATTTTAACATTCGTTATCTAAAATTTGAAACAATTTAACGTGTATACATTTACATTTAATTAGGTATTAAGTCTATTGTACAAATAAAAATAATTAATCTTTATACTTGCTATTTAAAAATAATACTTTTCTCTCTATGTATATAAAAAATATAATTAGATATTAGTATAAAAAAATTATATTGATAGTTATAAAATTAATTCAAAATTATTTTTTTTTCAAATAATTGAATCTTGATTCTAACTTTTAATTATAATATTAGTATTCTCTCCAATTTATATGTAATAAATATTTGAGAGAAGAGAAATAAAAATATAGATTAGAAAGATAAGCAGTAAAAATTTAAAACTAAATAAAAAATTTAAAAAATCTGTATATAATAATAACATTTTTTATTTGAATTATATTATTTTGTTAATTTTATTTTCTGTAAAATAAAAAGATAAAAAAATAGAGAATGAGAAAAAAGATAAAGATGAAGAATGAGAGTGAGAGTTTGTTAATTTTGAAAAAAGTTTATTTTAATTGTAATAAAAATATCGGATGATATATTTAATTTTGATTTGTCAAATTACTAATATAAAATATAAATTATATATAGAGTAAAAATTGTAACACCCTACCACACAGGGCCTTACGCTTAAGTCGTAAAGCAGAGGTGGCAAGGTATTACGACCTCTAAAAGAAAATGATATCTACATAGATATAGTTGGGTGAAATCATATTTAGGAGCCTTGAAGAACAAGCTAAACAAATTGATAAACAGAAAATCGTGACACACTCGCATGGATATTCGTAAAACGGATAGGTAAAATCGAAAGATAACTGAACATATATATATACATATCAGAGTTCCAAAACTCAGATAGCAAGCTCCAGACACGACCTGCGAAGCTAAGGCCGGCCAGAGTATATAATTACATATATATACAACCCAAAATAAAGCTCAAACCACAAAATAAACCCCTGTGTCTCCAAGTCGACCTCTAGGAGGGACAAAACACAAAATATACATGCGGAGATTCTATAAACATATATACATAGCCTAAAACAAAATATGACAGTCCAAAAGACAGTTCTTCGCTCGTAAGGAGGATACCCAAATGCTCAACGAGGGGTCTCTCGACCTGCATCTGAAAAACAACAACATAGTATGGGATGAGAACCGGAGGTTCTCAGTATGGTAAAGGTGCCCGCATAAGCAGAATTAAACAGTTAAGCAAACCAAAACAATGCACACTCAAGCAAACAAACAAATGCATATGATGTATGCCTGTCCTATGGCTGATGAGTCTCATCTGTCGGTTATACAGCCAACCCGACAAGTCCTGGTAGTTAACCATTGGACAGTCCCTCTGTGCGCGCATCCCCAAGCTCGATAATGTTCCATGGAGTTAAACTCCAAGCTCAAATATAATATTTCATGGAGTCATACTCCAAGCTCAATAATATAGTATTCCATGGAGACGAACTCCAAGCTCAAATATAATATTCAATATATATGCATGCCCATGGGGGAATCCGGGGAGTTAAAGTGCCCGGTCACATCTTGCGACAGAGGGTCAACAAATAGTCTCAAATACACAAGCCATCTAATAATCTCTTTCCATTTAAAAATAACACTTCAAATCCAAACTTCAATTCTTATAGAAATTTTGGCAATATCTCTTCTAAGACTCAAATTTCTGCCACTCTTCAAGGGTCCCAACTATTAAACCAAAAACCTCTCAATCTTTCAAATCATTTCCAGCAACAAATTGTTTCAAAATCAAACAAATACTAATATTAAATCTTTTTCCAAAATCAACCAACTTCAACAGCAAATTATTAACAACAGCTGAACCACACATTCTATTCCATATACACAATCCATCAATTATACATTCAGTCCATTCCTATCTTAAGGTCTTCTAGCCTGAGTTTTCACGTGACATTAAATGTTAACTACGAGAAACCAAAACCATACCTTCGTACGGAATCAAAATATTCAAAGCTCTGGAGAAGCTTTCTAACCGAGCTATCGAAGAAGAAAGTGTCCAGAATCGTCTATGCCTCCTAAAACTCTCGTTGGCCAAACCCCAAAAGAAAGAGGAGCTACGTCATTGTCAACTTCCACTAATCAAAAATGGTGCCAACGTGTAGAGGAGGAGGTTACGAATACTCTTACCGGATTATATTTTTGACTGGAATTACAAATCACAAGAAATCGGGCTCAAAAGAGTTGAGGTTCCAAGGTTTTCGTTCTTCTCACTCACGGCTTACTCTCTCTTTTCTTTTTAGTTCAATTGGTGATTAACGAAGGGAAAAGGAAGATAAGTATGGATTGATAATATTAACTGAAGCTTTGTGGTTATCAAAGCTTCATTAGGTGTCATTTATATACATATACATGCATGCATGCCACGTTTCAGTTTCAATTTCATATATATATGTAAATGTATATATAAGTTATGCTTTAGTTTTCTTTCTTTTTAGTTCCTTTAAGGCTTCGGCCAAAAGGAAAATAAATAATATAATATAATAATGATAATATTAGCGTGAAATTAAGTGATTATATAATAATAATAATAGTAATAATAATAATAATAATAATGAAAATTCTTATATATATATATATATATTTTTGAGATATCTTATTATAATAATAAAAATAACTTAAAACTTTTAAAAAAAATTTAGATTTAAAGTATTATAAAATTTATTTAATTATTGTAAAAAAAATAATTTTCTTTAAATACAATAATAAATTATGAATAATTAATTATTTAATTTTTCAAAAATTCGGGGTGTTATATTCCACCCACCTTATAAAAATTTTCGTCCTCGAAAATTGATATAAAATTAGAAAAGATTCATACTAACGTAATTTTTCTTCTTAAACATGTCAAAGAAAAACAGAAAGATTTGACATGCTTAGTTTGCAAATCCAGGATATTCTTATAGCTTAAAAGTCTACGCAAAGCGGAAGATACAAGATAGGCTCGATGTCGAAGGATTATAAGGCAGGCTGGTGTTAGAACGTCGAGTTTATCGCTTCTAATACTCACTTCATCTAGCTCTTAAGTTCTGCCGATTCTATTGGTGTCACCTTACGTAATACAATTGAAACTGGTTCAGCCTCTGACACTAAATCTATCACAACTTACTCTTTCTCTTGACACATAACCGATTATCAATTACGGGTTCAACCTATGTCATGTCTCTTCCTTGTAACTTACCATCTCTGGGTTTCAGGTAACTGTCCCGCATAACTCTCAACATTTTCGGTTCTTTATGTATAACTTAAGTTGTATACTCAAAATAATTCAACCCACTATTGCTATGCCACTCTTACTATTATTCTCCAAGAATTTAGTCACTTTTCTAGGCTGTCCAACTATCGTTCTGTCTCACCATTCGGAGGTTTTTAGTCGATCGCTCAATTGAAAATCACAAGGCTCACAACTCGGTAATGTACTACAATGAATGCTACGTGCTATTTACTACGCAAGGCAGTCAGAAATTTCGATTATCAGTGCGTGATTACCTCTAATCGGAGTATCTGCGGTTCCAGCACCATCCGCTGTCATAGTGAACACGCGTCCCTGATGTTGTGCCTTTCCAGCTTCTTGATTCTTCTTCTTTTCTGGACAATTCCAAGACAAATGCCCAGCTTCACCACAGTAATAGCATACACCTAAACCAGCCCTGCACGGAGTATTCGGGTGGTACTTTCCACACCTCCTACAAGTTAAATCATTCGGTGGGGTCTGAGCTTGCTTTCCTTTGCCTCTTCCCTGGCTGTTATTATTACTGAATCTCTGGAAGTTATTCTGACCCAAATGTGGTTGTGGGGTGTAACCGCCTCGCTTAAAATCTTGTCCTCTAGGGGCGAAGTTCCTTCCCTGATCTCTCCTAACAAAAATTCGTTGATCACTCTTATCTGATGTCGCCTTTCTCAGACAATCCTCAGCAACTCTACTTTTATTTACCAGTTCTGAAAACACTCTGATCTCCATTGGTGCAACGAAGCTCAGAATATCACTTCGAAGACCTCC